>NC_070647.1:12089725-12354725 GCF_947347685.1 Pleuronectes platessa
ACACCTTTAGCATCTGACCACCCCCTCCACCATCATCGCCAGCAGCCAACACACACACACACACACACACACACACTTTCCCCATCTCTCCACTAAATGAAGAGAGACAGTCTTATCCCGTAACCAACACGGAAAAGCAATTAAAAAGGAATTAAGGGTGTGCAGGGAGAAATTGGATATGATATCTGACGCCTATTGTAAATGTCAACGTTATTACTGTGTTGTTGTTTCCCATTCCTTTGCCGCCTCGCCCGTTTTCAGGAGTGACAGCCCATAGTCTGCCGGGCTTAATGAAGCCGTCTCAGCAGCCCCGGTCATGGTATGTAAGGTGAAGAGTGCTGCTTATCCTCCTCTACATGCAGCTCTCATTAAGATCAGTTTCGCCGGTGAATAGTAACCCCCCACCCCCATCCTTCTCCTCCGGCTCCCTCCTCAAGCAAATGTCTGTTAAACTTATTTAACAGTCTTGCCCCGAGGTGCTGTGAACTGTTACTCCACTATAGGTTTGTCTAATTGTGTTCTCAGCTCAGCCTGCACCGCGGACGAGGAGTGATTACCGCTGGTATTAACTAATGGGGTCCTTAATAAGACAAAGTGTAACACCCAGAAAACATTTCTATGCTTCTTGTGGACATTGTTTAGGTTTGTTAAAAAATATAAACAGCAGTTCTGGGCTCTACTACATTGAGAAGAGCCGGATTCCATTCCTTCCAATTCCAAATCCATCAATATCCCCATAATGTGACTGGTTTGTTTAGCTTTTGTTTTTGCTCCAGTTCTGTGTTTACTGTGTCCAATGGTCGAGAACATATTGATTCAGTGTGTGATTGAGGGCAGTGTTTTCTCACCTGAATGGTAAAATGTTGTGTAATTAGAAAGGGCTTCTTGAGTCCTGATGAAGCTTCACATCACCTCTCGCACCGAAGACTTTTAATGACACACGTACATCCTTGCGTCTACCTAGACTTGATTAATACCATTGATTGGTTTGTAGATGGGGATGCTCTTGCCATTAGTGTGTCTCCAGCTGAATGGACGTCTCTGTATTTGTATGCCTATTTTCAAGTTGATTTTTTTGTCTTTTAGACCAAATCACAATTAAATATAATGGGCTACAACAGCTCATTTTTACTTCTGTTCTGCTTCCTCTTCTTTTCCTTCTTCTGTCGTTTAATTCTGTCTCATCTTCCTGCAATTGGTCCAAAAGTAGTTGCTATCCCCAAAAAGTATTTTAACATTGCAAATGAACAGAAGTATGATTCAGTTTGATGTAGACTGATACACCTCTCTACCTCTTTTGGTCGGACTAACTTATCGTCCCTTGGTCTGGACCATTGTTCCAGGCAACTTTAACACCTGCAATTGTGGTTTTGCCTAAAATGCAAAGCCCAAAGTTCCGATCCAAACATGTTAGGTGTTAAAGCTCTCTGTTATAGCACTAGGACACATATAAAACTATTCTTGGCACACTTTATTTTGTATTTGTATGGCAGCCAAAAAGTATTCAAATTTGGTTTAGAGTTGCTGTGAAATAAATTAAACTCTGCAACAGAGGTAATTGATTCTTAAGTCTTTCCTTGCCAGCCCAAATCCTATAGGACCTGACAAAGGCAAATACGAGGCTTGGCTGGAAAGCTTTACTACCAACATGTAGTGTGAGGATAATCTGACAAAAGAGAGGATATTGCTGTCATGGTCGCTCCCTAATTACAATAATAATATTTGCTTGATGTGTGACTAATTATCGGTTTAATATGAGTGAAGCCTGAATTAATACAGCACCTAAAAGTCCAAGACTCAGGAGAGGTGCGAATTTCTGATGAAAATCAGCCGAGGAGTATTCCAGTAACACAAAATCTACGTGGAAATGGGATTTTGGTGACAGTGAAAAACAATTTCAATTTCCAGTCACTGCTGACTGCTGTCTGAGCTGTCACTGAAAAACATAAGAAGCGATTCTGATACGAGAGGGTAAAAGGAATTACACTGGGATATCCACGTCGAGCCGTATTACTGTAATATGTGAACGTCTTGTTTTATCACACTTTAATTTCCCCGAGGGACTCTTCTTTTACACATTGCAGCTTCGGCTTCAATGAATTGTCATCCCCCCTGGGTGCTGCCAAGATTCCGATTTCTTTGAAATATATCCAGGGAGGGGGTTTCGCTGGCTGCCTTTTCAGCCCCGTGCCTCAAAATGCATGCAGACATTCGCTCAGTGCAGCTGAAGTCTGATACTGTTGGCCACTGAAAAGCTCCACTGGAGCGATCTGGGCTTTAAGTGGCTTCCTCAAGAGCACCACAGTGGTGTTTGTGGAGGGAGGGCTGCTCATTCATTTTCCACACCAAGACTTTTTTTTCGATATTATCTGTCCTGAAATCACACGATGAAGGTTCGTGTAGAAAAAGAATAAATCCTTCCCGGGTTTCTGCGATTATGTCCAGTGAGCAAGTGTGTGTGTGTGTAGTGTGTGTGTGTGTGTGTGTGTGCACGTACATTTCCCAGCTTCCTTTGTTCTCACACACCTGTCTCACAGTCTGTCTTGTGTGTCCCATTTCATCCAGCTGTATAATGGAAGTGGGTGACAGCCACGTCTGAAGTCAAGAGATGAAAGACATCATTTACAAGTAGGTGTCAGCTCTCCCTCTCTGTGCATTACACACACACACACACACACACACACACACACACACACACACACACACACACTAAATACTCTAAATTGATGTCACCAACTACAGTAATAACTCAGGGGGGGCATGTGCTGCGTTACCTTTTAACACAACACTGCACGCTAACATTATGTTGTGTGTTCTTTTTGAAACTGTTACTAAATGTGCACAGTTTTTTCCTCACCCTCTTTGTATTAGTCACTTGAAATGTTTTTTTCGATTTTTCATCGGCATTTGCTGCGTAACAGGATTTAAACTTTAAATCATTACCTCATCCCCGAACTTGATTTGCATCCGAGTCGCAGATTTTCATCGGCAGTGGTGGTGAAGACATCCCCCCCCATGATCCCACGGTATAACTTTATGATTTCATGCTCTGTTGTTATATGGATTGAGAGACTCTTAGCGGCCGAAGTTGCATATGGTACATTTAAAGTATGGATATTAACGACACTCATTCAAAGGCCAGACTGAAGAGCTTGTGTTTATATATTTGAATACCATTGATAATTTAATTACTGTATAATAATTACTGATGAAGAGATTAAAGTAAGATCCGTATTGTAGTTTCTGTTGAATAATAGGGTTGCAGGTATTATCATTGATAGAGGAAAGCTCAAATACAGCTATAAAGGAATTCCTGGAAGACAAGCCCGTGTTGGCAGTGTGGTTTAGAGACACTCAGTAATTGACAATGATACAAGCTTTTCATTCACCTCCGGCTTCTTCCTCTGTCTCACCTGCTTAGGAGTGAAACCTTGAAACCCTCTCTTTCTGCCAATTACAAGAGACATAACCTGCCAGGCCCGATTTGTCTTTTCGTAATCTCTGCGTTTCCTTTCCCCGCCGCATCCTAGTGTACCCTCTGGCGTGCTCAAGCGCCACGAGGGGTTAGAGTACAACCTGCACCGGCATCAACCCTCTGCACCTTGTCTTGATGCCCTTGAGCAGTAATTGGTTGAATCCCTCCAGAATCTGACTTGAGGGCACAGAAATCCGTGGCACCCCAATCAGCCGGCTGTCAATCATTCTGCCAACCAAACCAAAGTCCGGGGATAACTAACGGGCTGAGATTGGAATTTAGAGTTAGAGAGACATAAATCTCTCCGACAAGTTTGTGCTTGGCCAGGTAGCGCCCCTTTTATAGGCAGAGCCGTCACCAAATTGGATGATAGGGATGCTGCCAACATGGCAGGTACGGGGGAAGCCCAACATCCAATCTGGCTTTCACACGGAGATGGGATGTGCAATTTTCTTGTTCCAAATATGTAGAATTGACAACAGGTAGGCAGCCCTAATACAACACTCAATAGCTGTTCATAAACATGAGCCTCAGGAGAGAAGCTGTCTCCTGTTGCAGTATTTGTACACACAAACACACACCTTGTTTAGCCCTGTAAAGGTGCAGCACATTTTCAGGCGTCATCTCTTAGTTGCAGGCGATTCAAACAGATTGAGTCATCGCTCATATCAAGTTTAAGAATGGGGAATCCGAAAACAATCCTCAGGCATTTCAGGTGCCTAGCTACGAGGCAGACAAAAATCATTGTTTCCTGTAAGTTTACAGTTTAGAGAACTTACTGAAGAGCATAATGTCCAACAATATTACAGTTATAATACTTCATAGATACATTGTCTCCAAAATAGTAGAAATGTATTATTATTAAAAGGAATTTAAACTGAAATTCAATGTATTTCCTTACATTCGTTTGAATGAATATGGTCATGATAATGTTGGTAATATCTTAATTAATGTACAGGCACTAATCGGTTAAACCTAGCATGATATTGCTAACACTTGTTTTAATAATTGCTTAACATCAGCTGGGATTAGCTCCACCATCCTTAAAGAATTAGAGTAAAGTAGTGCATACTATGGGTTATACTATACACACTAATACATTGTACATATAGATGGATGGATGTACAACTAAACAAAGCTAGATTTAAGCACCGAAAGCATCTTTTCACTGTGATGAGACACATTTACTGAAGGAAGATTAAAGAATTAAAGCAAGAAATAATTGCTAGGAAGTAATGGTTTGAATAAGATGTAATTATCCAAAAGAAAGATCTATGTGGTGTTGCACCAAAGCACAGGTACTGTATATGTTCCACTCAAGAAGGAACTGCACATGACTTCTTTATGTTTTAATATATTATTTCTCAGTATTTATAAATCTTTAAAAACAGTTTTATGTCAACGTTATATACAAAATGTAACACCAAAGGATAAACAATTAAGATAAGATTAAGACAAATTTCTTGCAGATTCTTGAAAGTGGTTTAATTGCACGTCTGCACCATTAGAAACTAATTAAATAAAAGATAATTTCCAAAATATGCATACATATTTAACCTGTATATATATTTTTTTTTTGTGCCACAGGATACAAAAACATCCAAAATCTCCCATTGCTTTTTTTATGCTTTGAGACTGTTAAAGAGATGAGACATTCTCTAAAGTGGTGGCACAATATCCAGCTCTTTATTGCTGCTTCCCAGTGCACCAATAAAGAGCTGTTGATTTTATTTTGCTCTCGGTGGCCGAGGTGTGAATTAATCTTGTGTTTCCTTGAGGACGACAACAACAGCAGAGTAGCCATGCAGTCGGAAAGGACATCCTGTAAGCCTCACGGGACGGTAAACGTCTCATATTTGATCCTCATACCCCGGTGTCCTCCCTGCAGAAGTGTCCTTTTTAATAGTGACTCTGAATCTTCACTGCTTCCACGAGCGGCTGCCCCTGCCGTCTGACCTTCCCGCCGGGGGAGGCAGGCAGTCGCACAACAGCTCCGGGAATCGATAGAGAATTAGAAAGTTCACAAGTCATACAGCTGCCGCTCGTTGATCACACAGGGAGGACAGCAGTCGATGTAATCCAATGCAATGCTGATTAATGTGACGCAATGATGATCTGCACCGACAGAATCATTCTTATCCCTCCCGAGGACACTCGCTGCTATTTTTAGAGAAAAGCACGATAGTTATCCCACAAAATGAACCTGTGCTCGTTCAGCTTTGTTGAGAATCACTGATTCAGAGACATCACTTTTGAAGACCAGCTCACCTCGATGAATTACCACCAGCATGAAGGCATTTCTCTGTGTCCAGTATGTTATATAATTCATGTGTCCACTGTGTTGTAATGGAGTTATATAATTCATGGGAGGGCTCCCACTGTAAAGGCTATCAATTTTATTTCCCAATAGCCTACATCCATGTTAGTGGCTCTAGTGTGGCCGTACCATAGACTGAATAGAAAGAGAGATGACATAATGGCTCCCCTAAAGTTAAGCCAAAGTGTCTTGATATCCCCCTGGTGGCTGGCTGCAGTATAGGTCATAAACCCTGCCTACTCCATGTTAGCGGATGGGACATGGGCTTGACTAAAAGTCAAAATACAATTATTCTCAAAGAAGGATGGAGAAGTGTTTAATGTTTCTGATACGTTGGGTTATTTGATGCAATAATAACTGGGTTGAATGTCATGATTGACAGCTGAGACTGACTTGTGATTGGTCAAGCTTGTGTACTGGCAGGACCATGATGGTACACACCACAATCACCATTGTGGAAACTCTGGCTCCAGATGATGTCATCAGTCTGCATAAGGGACATTTTGGCTAAAATGCTAATTTCGGCAAGTTAACATGCTCATGACAATAATGCTAACATGTTGATCACAAGGGGGCAAGTTGCTTGAAAAATTTAATCAGCTGCTCATTACATGATGTTTATGGTAAAGACATTTTTAGAGGAAAAGTCCTGCACCAAAGTCTGGATTCATGTTGGAGACATCATGCAGAGCACCACTCGCGTTCTGATTTAAAATGATCAACGCTATCCCAGAATCCCTTTCTGCTCTGGTGAGAGCATTGTCACAAAGCACAAGTGGCCATCCAATTATTTGATGAGAAAGATAATTAGTTCAACCATATGCCAGGGCTCACCACAGCACCTGATCTGGACCCAGCACCGGGCGGAGATGGACACGAGCCGAGCACAGTTTGCCACTGACAAACCATCTTTATTGACGTTTTCTTTATTCATTATTTGCTCCTTTATCTCTCGCTGTTAGCCCTTTTTTTTTATCGTTTTCATCTTGGCCATTCCATCGACAACTCGCCTCCCCCCCACCACCACCACCACCACACACACACACTCGCAGTTGCCTCTCCCGCCAACCCCCACCCCTATCCCGTTCACTTGATTATGTCGAGCCAGAGTCGGGGAAAGTGTCACTATGGAAACAGGGGCAGAGGCAGTGGAGGGTTCTCTATGGGAGAGAGAGAGGGGGAAAAGAGACGAAGGGCGAGAGAGAAAGACTGGGAGCTGGGGCCGGTGCAGAGGAATCCACGAGTGGTCATCTGACGCAAATCTGGTTCAATAGAGGGCAGGTAGCAAATTAACTTTACTCACAAATCACAATTCATCCTAAAGAACCAATGGGTGCCTCTCTATTTGATACTTTTAACAGATGTGATGAGATATGATGACTAACTGTACAAGATATGAGAACCATCCTTTTTAGATTTCAGTTTTCAGCCCCATGCAATTGTTGTAAACCTTAAAATTCCTTCACTATCTCCCCCGCCTCTGTTGAACGACATCTCTTTCTGTCGGCGGTTTGTACCACGAAGCGATTTTAGCTTTTTGTGGGTCATCATCTGAGTCCAGAGTCGAGCTGAGAGGACCCGTCAAATACTCAATCAGTCACAGAGCAGAAAATGAATCAGCTAATTTGAAATATAATAGTTTCAAACCAATGTTAACACATTTTCTGGGCAGAAATATCAACACATATTTCTTGTGTCTTTTTCTTTGTCTAACATCACATTAGCATTTTGGACTTTACCAAAATTTTGTGACATGTTGCTTCTACTTAATCAAAGCAGCAGAAACTATAGTGATTACAGCCCCTGATTTCCTTTGTCACCCTGGAGTTTGAGAAGGGGGCGACGAGAGGGAGCAGGTTAGAAAAAGGGGAGGAGTGAAAAGAGGAGAGGAGGAGTGAGGGGGGGGTCAGCACGGGAGGGAGGTATGATAGTGAGAGGGGTAGCATTGCGAGCCAGAGGCGGGGAGGAGGCAGCGGAGGAGCAGCAGCTCTCCTCCTGAGTCTCCATCCCGGGAGCGACGCGGAGAGAAGAGGAGAAGAAGGAGCCGACGGTCCGGACTCAGCGGTGCATCCCAGCAGCTCCTGAAGTTAAAGAGCCAAGACGTCCACTCTGAGGTACGTTACTTCTCACTGCCTCACGTCTGAGCCTCTCCTCTTTTCATCCTTAATCAGGACCATGAACCAGCAGCAGTCAGGCACTGGTAGTGAGTCTGCGTGCGAAAAGATCCTGCCAAGTCCAAGGCTTTACACTGTGTGTGGATGAGTGTGTGTGTGTGTATGTGTAGATGTTGCAAAACAGGGTCTGATTTATCAAAATGTCAGCAGCGATTCTGCTGAGATGTAGATTCAGTGACATTTGAAGACTGATAACGTTTCCTGTGATCAGACTCGTTCACCTGACATTACATAGGACAGAGAAAAGAGTTGATTGAATCACAAACGAGTCTCCGATGCTGTTTCTCTTCTTTTCCTCAGTGTGTAGTTGGTTTGCAGAACAGAGCAGAACACAACCATGAGCTTCTATTCTCTTTCTCACTTGCACGTGCACAACCAAAGCTTGCTGCAACTCCCATCTTTTGTTAGGGGTTGATTTTGAAGTAAATTATTCATTTCAAATGTTCTTTCTGCACGAACGCACCTGTTACTGCTCTATCCGGCCGGGTTATGCTCTTTTAATCTTAAAGTAATTTAATAAATAGTCTTATATCTTCAATTACATGCTGAGAAATAATGACTGAATTCAGTTTCCAGTGCAGCCGCAGTTCTAAAAATACATGTTAAACTGTGACAAATGTCTCAAACCAGCTCGGCCACTAACAGACTGTTTTTCCAACCCAAGTCTCCTAAGTATGTGTCAACCACTCTCTTCATTAGTGCCATTAAGGGCGGCCTAATGTTATCAGGCACATTCCCAGTATTGATCGTCTAACCTGTCCTCAGGGGAGCAATAGCCCGGCCGAGCTCCTCGTCTTCATTTTGAACTGAGGTCTCCGCGCAGCAGATAGAGTCTCAGACCCGAGTGGAGAATCATTGAGTGGACTGGCGCAGGGGCTGTCTTTGTGCAGGTGTCATGATGTCATACTAGCTGGACGACCCTCTCCTCAGCGGCTGCACAGCAGAAAATATCTCAACATTACATCAGATGAAGTGAATCGTCCTGTAATAACAAAGAGCCAACAGAAGACTGCAGTAATTTGGAGATTCAGTGTCTTTTTAACAGCACTCTGGCTTGTGAGTCTGATATGTAATCTGAACTGTGTTTTATGAATCCAGCATTTCATGTAAGATTCAAGAAGTGCAAAAAAAGCGTGTGTGTGTTTCAGAGGCGTCTTCACAAAGCAGCAGCTGTGCTGTGGCTGCAGAGCACATGATGTCATGTCTTTTTGGCTGCTTGGTCTGGTTTTTGAAGAAAATTACACTTAATGTAATTCACAAAGAAAAGGTGGATTATACCGTAAAATGCATTTTTTAAAAACCCAAATGCACTTGTTGACTATTTTACGGATTAAAACATTCCCTATTTAAGTAATTCTGTAATTTCCATAATCTCCACTGCCTCGTGGTAACAAATAAGGTCCTTTTACAAACCACTTTGCTCCAACTTGCATAATAATTTGGTGGTTTACTGGTTCCATCTCAAAAGAAAACACCTCAATATGAATTTTCAGCACACTCATTAATACTCGCTGTGTAATCTTGGCTCAAACTGCGTTTTTTTTTTTTATTCCCTGCATGAAAAAATTCAGGGATGGTCTGTTTTGCATAAAAACCTGTTGATAAGACCTTGGGGCAAAATATGTGTTCTGCTACATGCCTAGAATACGATGACATATCATTTGTAGATTTGCTTTAATCTCTTGCAAGTTATTATTGAGGATTAATACAATTTGTTGTCGGGATGCAACTAACAATTATTTGTTCATCTGCCAATTGTCGTGATAAATCCATTAATCTAATGTCAGAACAATGTTAAGTCAGTTCAGGTGTCCAGAGTCTAATGTGTGTTCAAGGTTCTGTCTGACCAACCGTCCAAAACTCAACGATATTGAATCTAGCTTTTTAGAATAGAAGTCTCAAGGAAGATTAATCGCTTTTCAATATCACTGCTGATTAATTTAGATAAATCGATTAATAAATGTGTGTATATCTATCATTTCATACCCTAAGACAGTTATGAGCAGGGTGCGTCTGCAGTAGTTGCAGTGTTGAGGTCAGACTGTACCAAAGTGTAGCCCTACAGTAGATGCATGAATTCATGTGCCTGTGGGCAGCATCTGTGCGTCTGTGGACAGGCATGTGGATGGCAAAGGAAGTATATGGAGATCAATGCGAGCAGCTGTTCCCTCTGCACTTCAACTGCGCTCTGTTGTTGGCGCAGCAACGCGCCGACAAGGCTCGCGCGAGGGGATCAAAGGCTAATGAGACAGCCATCGCACAAACGCACCCGGCAGACCCATGAATATTGATACCACTCAGGAGAGAGATGGAGGCAGGGTGTCTTCACTCGCTCGACAGCAGCCCGATGAATTAAAGGGGGGGAGGGGAGTGCAACTGTACGCCGGGTTGGGAAGAACATCGGCAGAATATGTGGTCAAGTGCTGAACATGCTCACGACAGATCGGGTTCTGTCTATATTTCACTTTTATGATTCTGCTGCTGCTTTTCTTACAAAAATGTACTTTGCAGTCAAGACAATACTACAAGTCCAAAGTCCTGTAACAATTCCCCCATCAACATCAACCAAGTACAAAAGCTTGTATATTTATTAAAGAGGAATTTATACAAGTAAAATGTATGTACCATGACGCAATTGGTTGCCTTTCAGTATTTTTGTTTTTGTTTTTAAACACGTACTAATAGGGTATTTCTTAACATTTAAGTAAACGTTTCAAGACAAACCCAGTAGACTTTAATAATTTCTTTACAAGATTAATACTCATATCTCACTTTATCTGAATGACTTCTTTTTCTTTTCATGTAAAACCCAATTTCCGAAGGTAAGAGGTCGATTGAAAAGATTTGCTGCATTTCTCGTATTATAAAATCATATTTTCTTTTGAATAGCTTCAGGCTTTGGACATTTCTTCATGATTTTGTGACATTAAATCACTTACAAAAAATAACCAGTTAATCTAAAAAGTGACTAGGAGTCTGTGGGAACGCACTAGTCTGTAAATCTAAGACTGATATAGAAAAACGAAACCATCTGTTCTCTGTGAATTGCTATTATCTGAAATCAGTTGAAATATGAGAACAAAATCCCCAAGTCTAAATCACCCCCACTGAGTCTGCAGATTCTGAACCATCTGATATATTTGTTTTCTTCTCCGCCCAACGTCTGACACAACCGATACCACTGAGTGTGTTTGTCCTCCACCAAGTAAAGCCTTGTTTGTTTTTGCTTGGGGAGGTTACACAGTTAACATCCTCAGTTTCCCCAGTTTGTTCCTCCCAGTGGCAGGCAGTTGTGGAATGTTCAATTTAGAGCTGCTCTTACATGATCTATCTGAACATCAAGTTTGCAAAGAAAGAAATAGAACCAGGTGAAGGTGTCATGTAGGATTTCAGCATCAAACTTAAAGTAAAGACCAAAATGAAATGTTTGGGTTTTTCCAGAGTGATCTGTCATTCCAGCCCATTGCTGCTGTCAACAGGCAGGCAAATGGGCACTGGAGGGAGGACCAGTAAAGTGGCAGGCAGGCAGGCAGGGAGACTGATGCTGCAGGAAGGCCGTCTACAGTACGTGGGCGGCCGTGCCTCCATCTTGACTCTGGCTCGTAAATCAAGCCTCCCCTCCGGGGCCTATCTACCATTCTCAGACCTTCAACAACAGCTTGTTCTCCAGCCTGTGACGAGAGGGGCCGTTGTCACAGCAGCCATCGATCGTGTGGGATGAGTTTGTTGGACCGGGGAATTTCACCCATCTGAGCGTGGTCACTGAAGTGTCCCGTCTCGTCTCCGTGTCTGTCTGTGGGCTACAGGTCCTGTCTCATGCCAAGTCACTCGGGGCCGCTGTCAGCTTCAGCTCAGAGGGCGGAATAAAAATCTCTTGGATTTCAAATTAAAAGATTCACCAACGTAAAGAGAGAATATGTAACAATTCTTCACTAAAATGTCTGAAAGCAACTAGACCTATTTCCTAAACCGTATTTTGTTCCCTATTTGTTGACTTTGCAACAATGTTGAAACTGAACAGAAATCACAAATTTTACTAAAGATAAAAGGACAGTTTGATTTAATAAGTTTGTTAGAATAATAATAGGTTTGTAGGGGGTAGCAGGTGGACTGTGTTACTTTGGGACAAACCAGGCTACCTGTTTCCCTTTGTTTCCAGTCTTTATGCTAAGCTAGGCTTACTGTCGCTTGCTCCAGGCTTAATATGTCAATCATCTCATTAAAATCTCAGCAATTACCAGTCTAATTTTTACAAATATTAACTTTAATGTAAAATTGAATACGTAAGCTCTTTCTATCAGGATACTAAGATCTTTCATTATAAAACTGAAACTCATATTGCAGAGAAAACATTTCAACCATTGTGCAGTTTATTAAACCTTTTTAATTTATCTGGCCTCTGCAGTTGTTAATAATATCAACAAAATTAACACAGTAACAACCAAAATGACAAAAGAGCAAACACGCTTACAGTATGTTTGGGGAAATAAACTCATTAAACACTTTAAATTATTCACTAAGAAGCCGATTTGTTGTTAAGTCTCTGCGGGATCATTGTTTACTGTGCTACAGTGCATATGCTAATGCATTTCAGACGATGTTCAGATGCAGTGAACATGTTGGTGTGCTAAACCAGTGTGTATCAGAGTAATCCCAGTGCAGGGAAATGAAAGTGAATAATCCTCATTATTCGAAGGTTCTTTGATCCGTTCGACCCATAAAGCAAACAAACATAGATGAATTTGCTTTAAGGGTGAAGATGGGGTGAATATAATTCACCGGGTTCATTGCTCTGAGTCTGTTTTCTTCTTCAACACAACTAGAGCTACAGCTGTACGCTAGAATCTCTTTGGTGTTGCAGCTCGCTTCCTACATGACCTGACTGACAATAGGTGTTAATGAGAACAGGGGCGAGAAACGGAATGTAAAATTCAAATCGGATGAAAATTTAATTTCTGCATAGTGGTTCTAAAAAAAGAAAAAAATCAAGGAAAGTTGAACTCAACTCAGACGACTTGAAAACCAAGTAGTTAAATTATTCACCAGCTCTCACTCCTCCCGCCTTAAAAGCCAATTAGGTGAACACTTCATGGAAATCAGCCACAGGATTTGATCTCCTGATGTCACTTTGAATTCAAGAGGGAATAAATTACAAAAAGTTGACGGTTCCAAAATTGAAGACCCCATCTGCCTGACACTCCAGTCAGGTGAATACTTAGCAAGCTAAAATCCACAATTATGGGATTTCATTTCATTTAGACGTCTTATTCCATGGACCATTGGAGACATTTTTATTCAGCCAAAGTGAGAAGCAACATGAAAAAAACTGAAGTTTAATCGTAAAAAAAACACAAAATTATAAAAGATAACACATAAAAAAAAAAAACTCAATAATAACCTGAGGCCTTGTCATCCTACAGAGGGTGCTGGGAAAAAGGAATCAGCTCTGAGACCAGAATGAATTTCATCTCACCAGTCTGGGAAATGCCATGTAAATGAAAATGCATTGAAAATGATAATGGCAGTCATATTGCACCACCGTGTCACTAGTGCCTCCACATTGTTTGTCCTCGGGCCGATTCAAAGCATTTCTTCATCTCGTTTCCTCGCCCTGAAAGCCTAGTTTGTGAAACTCCACCAGCGTGGCACACGAGAGCACTCCCACTCAACCTCCCAGCCTGCTGAGAGCACTTGAAAGCAATTTTCTTTTAATCAAGTTCACTATAAAGGCCCCTCTGATGCCAACCTCAGCAACACTACCATTTTGCTTTTTTTTTTCAGCTCCATCTCTCTCTCTCTACATTATATTGATTTTTTTTCATGAGCCCTATGAAATACTGTTTACCGACATAATGAGATTTCTCTTTATTGTCTTTCAGGACTAATAGAAATATCTATGTGCGCTCTTACGTGGTGGCCGCATTTTTTCATATATCTGCATCTACTTTAGAGATACAAACATTTTAGTTGTTATTGCACTGCAGGTCCATGACCTGAATATGAACTTGGGTTATGCTCCTTAAACTTAACAGGCTATAATAACAAGGTATTCCGATCATAAGTATCACTGTATGTTAAACTGAATTAAGAAATATGTCAAGAATTCAAAATGTAATAATGTTATGAGCAAAATGTACATAAAGTTTCAAAGTTTATCAAAAGTTCCAACTATTAGGGCCACAGGTAAAACCTGGAATGGCACCAAGTAGAGTTCAAACCTCCACCAAGACCCAACAAGTCCCCTCATGGAACCTCAGTTATATTCTCTAGATCCAGATTCTTACTTGAATCCGCACCTAATTTAATGACTCTATAAATATCAGCCACCGATATCATTATTTTAAATTAGGATCCATCAATTATTCAACAAAAATGTTAAAGAAAAAAAAAAAAAAATCCTGGATCCTGATACGGATCTGCAACAAAATTTGATTTGCTCTTTCATGACCCATAACTAATCCTTTCAAGTTTAGTTGAAGTCCATTTGTTTTTGCATAATCCTAGTAACAAACAAACAAATGCAGTTGGAAACCAGAACTATTTTCATGATAAGAAATAATTGGTATAATTTACTTTGTCACATTCCACCAGTTCTAAAAAGTTGTCCTTTTAAAGACAGATGGAATTTTTATTTTTTCCTAGACTCCGTATGAGCTCACCCCATCTCCTCCTAATGTCCTCAGGCAAAGAAGCTTCTGCTGTGTCATATTATTGAGAAACATATTTTATGGGCCGACTACTTAATAGTCGGTGACCTTGAGAGAGATGCTTCGAACCGAATATGAATGTTACCCTGCCACACTGTTAAATCTGAATATTTATATATAAGAGCACCTTGTTTGTCTCATTGCGACTGCAGACGTTAGCTGTGTCCAACAACTGGTGCTAAATATTTGATTAACAGATGAATCAAGAGGATACACGTTGATGAAAAACTGCTCATTAATACATGTTGTTGAAGTAGAAACAGACAGCAATCATGAAATAATCCTGATCCTTGAAAATCAAGGTTTCCACTTTTAGCTCTAGGGCCCAATTAGAAATAAACTCTTAAACAGTTTTATTATATGATTATATTAAAAGCTTTATTAAAATCATTTGCAATAGACTTTGAAATGTATTGTTTCAAGGTTTAAGTGTGAATAATTCTGGGTGAAAATCTGACCAACAGCTTCAACACAACAGATACCCTTATTGTTCACTTTGAAGCTGATAGAAATCCACACCATAGCAATAAGCTGGTGAGGACACTGAGTGCATTAGTTGTATATGTGGACAGAAACTACCGTCTGAATACAGCATGTAACAGAAGCCCAACTCGCCCTGCGCCCTAATGTTTCACTGCATGAGTCACAAATGTTCATTCTTTCCAAAATGACTAAAAACTGTAATCCGTCTGGATGCTGTAGCAGCGAGGACTTTTCCAACCGTTTTGCACATTTCATCTGCAGGTCGAGGTGACACGGTGTGCCCTGGAGCGTGTTCCGCTGGGACTGAACCTGTTGAAGAACCGACTGTCCTGAACACACAGGTAAGCCTCACTGTTCGTACTGTCTCTCCTCAAGATCCGTGAAGTGATGCATGCTAGGCCCCACTTAGGATCAGACGTTATGAGGTGTGAGCGGTGTTTGATGTGTCAGGACAAAACAAGTGATCTACCTATGTATTCATTACGTCCCTGTGTCAGCCCTCGTCTGTATATCAAGACAATGATACATTTGCTGACTTAATCCGTAAATAGGGAATTAGAGGGTGGACTTCGAGGTAAAAGTACAAGTAGGTCAGACACTTTGAGATGATCAATACGTCAGGACTGTAATCCGAAGTCAGGACTTATCTGAACAGTTCTCTCCATTTTAAAGTGGTTCACATGTTTCTATCAGAGAAGCTGCACGGTCCGCTTCTGTCACCCCCCCGCTGCTGCATTGATCCCCAAGGGGAAATCCAGAGGAGCCTCTACTCAGTAGAGTCTACTGCACTGAAGCCATGTAGACAGATAGCAACACTGAGAGAATCAGCAAAGTAGAAGCATCAACACTTCTACTGCAGAGTCTCACAGATCACAGCCCTTAATTACGATTTCCTTCAGAATATAGAAAAAAATGTATGTTTTAATGGAATCCAATAAAGCTAAATGAGCATTGTTGTTCAGACCAAATCAACAAAACAATATTGTGACTAAGTATCTTGATCAAATGTGCAAAAACAAATTAGAGTTAATTTATCAAACTTTACAGTTGCCTGAAAATGACTTTTATAAGAAATGCAAAATACTATTCCGAGAATGGTTAAAATAGTTGAAGTCATTACCAAGTAGTAATACATATCTGACTAATCAGGAGGTAATAGTTTAAAAGCAGAACTGTCTATTATGGAAATTACATCCTCCCCTGCTGCAGAATTTTGTGGAAACTCCAAAATGAACCATTAGCACAGGAGGGGCTTAAATTAATAAAAAGGAGAAATGAATAAAGCCCTAAAATGTCTGGGTATTGGATATTAAAGTGCAGCCGAAGCAGAGAAAATGAGAATTTAAGTCAAAACAGAAGAAAATCCAAGTACATAATCGGCACATTTACTTGACTTGTCCTATTTTCTGCTATCTTCTATTTTTGAGGCCCAGTTTATTTTCAGGGGGGAGAACTGCTGTGCTGCAAAAAGCTGAGGTGATTATTTCCCCTCTCTGTATCTACCTGTTGTAATGATGATGATATCCTGGGCTCAACTAGTGCAACAATAATGCAGAGTTGTGCAGAGTTCACCACACAATCGGTGTTAATGGGAGGACTCCTGTGTCGACTTGTTTCCTTTTAATTTACACACACTTGCACGCTCGCTGTGTGAAATGCAATCACAATATGCATCAGGCGGCATATCATCTGCAGCAGTAGAGGCACAGCAGTGTCCAGCAATGCACTGCACCATTTGCTTTACTGACCGAGCTCTTAAATCCCGCGTTCTGCCACAGTTTTTAATGATGTCACCCTCACGGGGCTCAGGTTGAATCGTATCAGCGCTGACCCTCGTGGGCTGAGTTCTGGTGACACTTTCCAATCTGTGTTAATGAGATGACTCCACTCCGTCTGCGGGTCACGGTGATATTTACAGAAACTGCTGTAGCGGCAGAGATTCACGCCTCCCCGTGGCGCTCCCTCGCCTCATTTGCATAGCTTTCAGACTTCCCTCGCTCGCTCTCCCTCTTCCAGCGCTCTCGCTGTGCTCCTCCGTGATCGACAGGCTCCTTCGCACTTCTCCCCAGTTTGTGTCGCACATGTTAATTAAAGCCTCTAATTAGCTTTCCCCCACTAAAAGGCTGCATTAAATCAGAGTAGGAATGGCAAATGATTCCTGGCATTAGCATAATTGTGTTTTTGAAGTGTAAAGATTCGGGCATTAGGGATGCTGGTACGCGTTTTTGTTCCAGTGATTTGTTGTGTTTGCGGCTCAGAGCCCAAGGGGCGGCTGGAGGTTGGCTCGGTGGGTTGCGGGGGCCCCGGGACCCTACAGGGGCCACACACTAATGAGGCCTGCTGCTCTCTGATGGAGCAGATACAGCAAAAACAAACCTGTGATGTGGTTCCCTCAGGTGGTCCTGGGAGCGTTACAGAGCGGAGCAGGACACTGAGTGTGTGTCACAGTTAGAGGACAAATGGGAGATAATGCTATTATTTTGTTATCGTTATTATTTGATTGGCATGATTCTAGCCGTCGGCTTGATGCATGATAGCATCCCCCTAGGAAAGAATGGAATACAGATGGTTTGAATAATAAACTCAATGTAAAGATCAATTTTTGAACGTTTTAGATCTTAAACCACTTATCCAGTCACCTTGAAACTTGGTGGGTGTGTGGTTGAGGAGCAGATTAGTGCATTGTGGACTGGGAAATCTTTGGGATGAGCAAATTTTGAGAAAGTTTCCAACATCCCCTTTAATATGAAGGAAAAGGTGGAATCATCTCGATGTTTTACTGGACACACATGTTTCTCTATAGAGACATATAGTGATTATTGACTTATGTAGGAGACTTTTGGTTTCAAATTCAAACATGAGTTGGATCAACCAATTAGCTGCCTTACGTATTTCTTATTGAAATTTTGCGGGTATGAGTCCGCGACCTTCAGTTTTCCATTACCTCCTTCCATGCATAGACCCGATCCACACAGGAGTGTACATGTATCTACTAAAATAAGATCATTCACTGGTATTCTTTGTTTCTCCATTTGTTGTATTGAAATACTTCATAATCGACTTCCTTGCTAGTATCGGTGAACACAGAGACCCTCATCCTCCGAGTCGTGTTCTCCATTACACACTGTGATACACCTGGATTTACAAGTGATTAGAGTTGGGAACATCCACGGCTCTCGCACATCACTGAAACTGTCACCAGCCCATGTATTGCGCCTGGAGGGGAACATGATGCACTTTTCAGGAACCTGCTCCGGGCGAACCTGCTCGCTGACTACTGCGGCTAAATTATTCAGGTTGAACGTGTCTTCTCAAAGGCACAGTGGTGGAACACTGATAGTTTGGGGGTTGTGTGATAGCCCAGAGTGTTGTCATATGAGTTATTATTGAAGGAGCCAGATATTCCACAAGGCAGCAGATCCCTGCTCCGGCCTTGAATCCGCTCCAGGCAACGAAAACCCATTAAGATGCATGCGAGGAGGCAGCAAAAGAGTTGAAGAAATAGGCTGCACACTGAATTATCCCCCCTTCTACACGGGGCTGATTTCAGTTCAATTAATTCTGATTGAACACATTTTTGTGTCAGCATTAAGATAATTTATGTTTCTCTAAAAGAAAGTTGCTTACATAAGGACACACTACTGTGATTCCTGAGGTGATGTGCTGTGCAATAACTGTTTTTACAAGTGAGGGCAAGTCACTGAGAAAGTACAGAGAGAGGAGGAGGGGGAGGAACGAGAGGAATGGACAACAGACAGAAAGTGAGAGAAATATGGAGACTGCAAGCAGCGCCAGACACTGTTTGGAAGTCTTACATTCATTATGTCTGTTTCACGGGTGCTGGTAGCGAGAACACAGTAGGAAATCTCAGACAACCATCAGAGAGACCAAGGGCAGTGCCAGAGGCTTGATTTACACAACAAAAAGAAATTTCACCCTCTGTGACCTGCATGGGACTTTTTTTGCTTCTCAAAGTTTTGCCAAGTTTACGTAGCCGCGGCTGCCAAGAGGAAATATTTCCGTAGCAAGAGCTGTGATTGTTGGCAGCCGCGCAGCCTCCACATCCGTCCAAGCTCGGCGCATCTGTGCAGACTCGTGTTGTCAACAGGTGTAGAGTTATGAGCTTTACTCTGAGTCAGAGGAAAGCCAAGAGGTGCTGGCTGAAATTGTGCAAAGCAGAAAATCACTGCAAATCCAACTGAATCATTTTTTTTTTTGCATGAACAACAGTAATATGCCATTTAATTGTAAAACAGGGAGTAGCAGCGTGCAGTTGGCAACGCACAGGCCGGGTAATTACAATATTTCTGGTGGGAATGGGTTCCCCTCATTTATTCTGCCTCTCCAATTTAAATTCAAATTGACTTTTTTCACCCACATAATTATCTAAGTACGGTTTTCCCAAACAGGTTGTGTGAGGTTTCAAAAAAAGTCAACAAGTGGTATAATACCACTTAGTTTAATATTAAAAATATCAGGCTTTGCAACCTATTGACTTAATAAAATGATGCTGGACACAATATAATTTCATATTTTCATTTTGATAAATTACATTCAAGACAGTTGTACTTGCAGATCTGATTCAAAGTCAAAAAACTAATTTAAATAAGAAAGTCTGCGGCCATGCTAGCTGCTCTGTGAGGCTGATTACTTTGAACCAAATGCTAACATGCTGATATTAAGCAGCTATAATGCATTTCATTATTATCATCTATGGGCGGGTCCAGGGATAACTGAAGTCAGTAAGGTTCATCCTCTGGAAACCATGAATTACTGTGTTTCAGTCCAAAGAGACTAAAACCGTGTCGCTTGCATTGTTAAAATAATGTTTATTCAAAATGTTGCCTCTGGATTCTCAAAACCAGTTGCACAAGTTTCCATGAAGATGCAAATGGCAATACGTCTGTTGTGTTGTTATAAAGAAATGACTGCAATTTCAGGAGTGCAGTTTTTGTGTCATGTCCTGCTCCCTTGCTTGCTCCCCACTCCAACTACAGGCAGCCCCCCAAAACCAAGTTTTTTTCTAGTTGATGAGAATGACTCACAGACGATCTCCAGTGGTGCCCGGCATTTGTGAAAGGGCGACTCCAAACAATGTCCAGACCTGATTGTGTAGACATTGTCTGGAGTTTACATGGGGAAAAAAAGTCATTAGACTGTAAATGAACCATGATGTGCATTTCACAGCAGCTTGGAGATTGTCTCAGTCAACCAGTACTGAGGGACGGAGCATCTGTTCACACACCACAGTACAGACAAGAAAAATAAACGTCTGGAGCCGAAAGATTTATTCTGACCAACAAAAGAAAAAACTAATTATGTGGGATTCACAGTTAAATTATCTTTTTTGTGCTGCTAATTTTAAAAGGATGAGACAAGTCTCTGTTTAGGAGAAGAACTGACTGTTCAGTCCTATAACATGCAGATATGTGTGTTTGTGTGTCTGTCTATTCATTCATCTCTACGAGTGACAGACAAGTGAGATGGAAGGAGAATTATGACAAGTTGACAGGAGCCAGAATAAACTGATATCTTTATCAAAATCCAAGAGCCTCATTTAAGATGGAATGGAAAAAGGGGGGGGCAGAATATCATGACAACAATATGCCAGGTTAACACACATACACACGCACACACACAGACGCACACACTTGGCCCTGATTGAGTGTAAAGTGTCTGGATCGGCGGTCAAGGTCAGCTGATAATGGGAGAGATTGAGGACAGGGTGAGACGGGGGGGGGGGGGGGGGGGGGGGGTTGTCAGCAGTCTGAGGTAATGAGATTTACGACCCTGAGCTCTCTGTGCACCCCCCTGCACCCCCTCACCCATCGGCTAACATGATTTATAGATCTAATAGGCGTCAGCGCTCCTGCCTCAGATAGAGGCTTCGCACTATCACTGAGGGAGAGTCATCCGTTCAAAAGGGCAGGACCACAGAGAGTGTGTGTGTTGTGTGGTGAGTGTGTGAGACATACTGATACATCAGTGCAGAGATGTCAGAGTGCACGTCTTATTAAACGTACTACTACCATTTTTGTTCCAGTAAAAAGTCACTTATTAAAAATAAACTTGTATTTAGTCAAGTCTTTGTTACTTAACTTTGATCTTGCACTAATTTGTGTTTCTATTAACAGTTACACTCAGCTCTACGGATTACTTTAGCTTCTTTCAGCTCATTATTTTGGGGTTACAGGCTGTTTATTGTTTGGGTCCAGTCCCCTATCATCAGCTACAGCTACATTTCCTTTGGAGGAGACCAAAAGCAGAGGGAACAGCAGAGGGAATATTGGACTGGGCCAGAGACGTGACTCTTTATAAATGCTAATATTGCTCTTTGTCTGGCAAATGTTTGATAAGGAAGTTTTAACTTCAACTTTGCCAGTTGTTTGTTTGCCACAAGTTTATGCAGTGAAAATATTTCCTAACATGAATCAGCCGGTTGTTCCGCAGCACCACAGGTCACTTATGAGCCGTCGCTCTCACTTTACGAGCATTTGATATAAGATTTGAAAAGGAACCATTTGTAGTCTTGTGCTGCAGACAGCCAGGATTAAAAAAATATTGATTGAGTCTAAATTGAAGCACACAAATCCTCGGAAGAATCTGACCACCAACCAAACTGACTAAAAACCCCACACTTTTATATTGTCACTTTCTTGCTTCAGTTTAATTTCTTTCAATTTGTATCCCTTAACATTATCGTCTGGTGACAGCGATGAAATTCTGGTGGAGAACTCCTAATTTCTTTGATTATTCCCCTAAAATGGTCAAATTAGTCTAACAAATATTAGAAAGAGGCTTAAAAATCAACTGTAGAACATAAGCCCTTATTCTTATCAATATAAACTCCCCAGATTGAATTGTTTTCCCTTGTTGTCTTCAATCATAGCTGCGGGGCTGCAATTGTTTTGTTGCTAATCGCTTTAAGTCCAATACAACACGATTGCTCTGAATAGCCCAGTTGAAATCCGAGTTTTCCTGCAGTAACACGTTTGACACACCACAGGAGTTTTAATTCCACCAACGAACTCCCACACAATCTGATTTCGGCAATTCGACTAGCCGCTGAACAAAGTCCGACACTGATCAGAAGTAGCGCCCTGCATTCCGAAGTATTATCTTGTCCAATGACAACAATGGCTTCCACTCTAAACAACCCAATTTGTTTGCTGAATGTAATAAATGTAAAGCGTATTGACACAATGAATAAATCTAACTAAAAAACAGGTTACACAGGAATTAAAAGGCAGAGGCGGTGATTAGCTGCCACCCAGATGTAATGGGCTTCCCTCCAACATGCCACCCTCCGTGCTGCTGTGCACCGGCTCCAAACAAAATGACATTCAACTGAAACGGCACACAAATGATGCCATTGTTCCAGTGCGCCGCACAAGCCAGCCAAGGCATAGCGACAGCGAGGATGGCAGCCATTGAACTTACAGCTCATTACCGGCACAAACTCTCCTGGAGCAGCAAAACAACAGAGGCGACATTCAGTGTCTGTTCAGCTCTGTTTACTGAAGCTTCGGCACAGAAAACCCAAACAATATGGTGTCAGCCAGATTGTTTCCCAATAGCTGCAGCGCTAATATTTGCACTAGGCCTGCTGTACGTGTCGGAAAAGATGGCAGAGACACGTAAACATGCACAAACAGCCCCTTCAGTTGTTTGTTCTCATGCAGTCTTCCGTCTCAGTGTATTTTGAGAATTAAACCAATAAGCCCCCCCATGCAGAGCTCGGGCCCAGCAGTCGGTGATGTGCTGCGTTTGTTCTTGCCTGGAGTTTATTCGGTTCATATTCTCCGTGTCTGCCTTTGTGCCGAGAAGCATTTACTTTAAACGGGCCGACACTGAAGAGCTCGGAGTCGCACGAGCAGCTGTGAAATGTGAGGCAGAAATATGTCACATTAATGCTCTGGAATCTGTTTAGCACGAGAGTGCTTATTGACTTCTTCAAAGTTTGCTCGTTCATTTTTCATTTTGTCAAAGCAGATAAACAAACAGGTGTTTATGGATTGAAAAACTTGCTAAAGGGGCATTGCAACCAGTTACTCACTCCCTTAAACTGAACTGGGCTCTATACCAGAATATAGGACATTTATAAAACCCTATTTCAACTGTATCCAGGCCTAGCACACATCTTTTATCTTCCCTGTGGCGTTTGACACATGAATGTTCTAGTCTCATTTGGATTTTTAAAGAGAAATTGCATGGCCGTGCAGGAAATACAATTTAGAACTCGGCCTGCTTCCGTTTTTTATAATCTCATTTTAAATAATTGACTGTACATTACCTTAAGCCTGACCATGAGTCATATTTTTAAAATAGAAAGCCAGTATATCACTAATGTGATTCTCAAACGACTCGGCGGCAACGCACAGATTCATTTTACAGTTTCTTACAGCAAAAGAGAAAAACGACTTTTTCTGATTAAACTGTGCAACTTTACAATAATGAGATCCGGCGACTGCATACAAATATTTAAATAATAATATTATAATAGTGTCAATGCTCTCTTTCTAAACTTTTAGATGTTTTATTTAAACTGAGATACAATGCAAACTGCTGTGGGAACACTGAGTTCTCCGACTAATCTTACACCAAATGGAAGCTTGTGTTTCAAATTCACATCTCAAATTTTTCAGAAACACACATTGTGATTTATACTCATTTAGGCAGCACTGTTCTTGTTATTCACACTTTTCCATACCTTTCTGTACAGCAGCACTGTAGCAAAACTTTTTCACAGATTCTTTTAATGACACCTGTCCCTGTATTCCATAAATCACCATGAAAAGAGACTGAACAGATGTAAGAACAAAATAATTCTGCTCTTCAGACTTCACATTTTATAGACGTCTCACTTTGCTGAGTCACCTGAAGCTGTCTCCCCCCACCCCCCACCCCTGCATACCTCGGAAATCGCCTTTATCATCCCTCCTATATCATTTTATCTCATCACACCCAGTGTCTCGGTGCCGTCGGTGCTCAAGCCCACAGGGAAGTTTGTCACCTTGATAACAGGTTGGATAAGATGGGCCACCGGGATTAAAAATACACCACACATTTGATAAAAAGTTGTAGATTACAAGGAATGAAACTCTGGCTCCTTCGTTTATTTCTTCACTTTAATAAAAATGTTAATAAAAAGGCAAAAAACTAAAGGGCATTGGATGCTCTTTTTAATTTTTGAATTTTGGGGCTACTCGACTCTTTTCACCTGAGGTAATCTTCTTGGCTGCAAGGACAATAAATTGTGCTGTTCACATTGATTTCTCTATGGTGTGTCTTGGCTATTTTATTAGCACCAAGGGGGGGGCATTTTGCATTTTGCTCTAGCTGTTTATAGTTCTTATCCCCCCCCAAAATAAAGTATCCACGCTCTAAGAAAAGTGTAAATATCTGGAGGTTATAGAAGTAATCAAAATGCAGCGCATGAGGGAGAAAACAACAAAACTTGAAGGTGATGCTGAGGACAGCTTTTGACTATAGATGGGGCATAATTCAGACTTTTCTGATCTGGTAAATAATTCTCCTTTATGCTGTATCAGTCCAATGTGAAAACGTACACTTCTGCAATGCAAAATCTTATGTAAATGTGTTTTCATTTCCTCTGAGATGTGAGACTCTCAATTTTGATGTGTAAATCAGAAACGGACGATCGACGCGGGGTTCAGTAAAAACCACAGTGAACACATGAATTCAAACGAGTTCAGTAGCAGCCCTTCGGTGCAGAAAACCTTACAGCTTTGTTTCAACACAGCGGTGGGCGAGTTTTGCCAGAGGAAGCTTAAAATGGCGGCCGAAAGTCAGGATACTGGAGCTGAACCAAGCCCAGCAGACGGTGGATAGGCTTGTGGTTGGATGGCTGGGTTCGGAGGCAGCAGCTTGTTAGGGTGGAAATGGATTAGTGCAAGGCACAATGGGAGTCTTAGGCGTGTCTGTGGTGTTGTGTTAAAGCCCTGCCTACGTTGCCCAGGCTGCTAGACTCATTTATACCCAGCGGTGCATGCAGCAGCCAACTCTCACACACAGGGCTTTTCTAATTGCCATGGTTTCTTCTGTGCTTGCAGCGACAGCCTTGATTCAGCATCCATCAAAGCTGCGAATTAACCCGCGGCGGTGCACAATGGTTATGTTTGTCGCATGCAGCTGGTGGTGGAATTATTTCTCTGACAATGTTGTGTTACATTGTGGGAGACACCGAAGAGAGTTTTGCAGTGGGCTGGAGATTGAGCGTTTCCTGCAAATCCAAACATAACAAAGAAATATCGAAAGTTTGGTTCGAAAATACTCTTGTGTTGATTCTTCCTTCTTTCAAAGTGTGTATTATTATAACATCCAATTTAAAAGCTGGTAGGTCCCCAGTAGACAGCATTTAAAAGTGGTTTCCAGGCTTCTACGTTTTAGCCATGCTTGCATAAGCCCGGCTCTAGGGGTAGCTAGGTTTGTTGGACTGAAATGTTGGCATGCTAACATGCTAAACTGAGGAGAATAGTTCCCAGCGCCACCCATAGACTCTATGGACAACATTTGTCCACTTTATCCCATTATCCAGCAATCGAGCTAAAATAACCCCACTAAGCCACCATCTTGTGCAGTAACGATTGGGAAATGGAGCCGCTGTATTGAGGTCTGGCTGATACACGCTCACGACCAATGGTTTGTCAGTCTTAGCCATCAATCGTGATTATTTAATGGCTACAGGTAATTAATTAAAAGCTAACTTACTGGAAAATTTACAACGCTACTAACACGTGATGTGAACGTGTCTCTGCAGAGAACCTCCCGCTGCGTTGTGCATGTGTGAAAAGCAAAGTCCGGACCCAATTCTCCGGATTTTACCTGAAGGTCATGTCAGAAAACGGCTAATGGAACACATGTACCTGTCAGTGACACTTGGTGATTCTTTAGTGTCTAACACATTTAATTACGGAGCACTAACAAATGTTTTTTGTTGAAACCATAGTCGAGTCAAAACGTCTGCTGTGAAAAAGGCCGACTCACACCCACATTCGCTCATACAGGCAACTTAGTGCCTCCAATTATCCAAAGTCAAACCTGCCAGTGTTTGGACTGCGTGAGGAACCAGAGCAGCTGGAGGAAACTCACGCTGGCAAACTGCACACAGAAAGTTTATCAAAAGAAAAAATCCCCAAAATGAAAGACAGCAGAAGAGGCGGCACTGTGTGACTGGATGGTGAACTCTGTGAAGTGCAGTGTGATGAAAAGACACTTGAAAAGATATCACAAGAAAATATTTGTGTTGCTCTACTAATGGCCTCGAAAATACTCCACGTACAAATACTGATTTTGGGATGTGGTGCCATGTTTCTCTTATTTCATGAAAACCGACACTGAATTGATCCAATTTCTAAAGACTTTGCAATCTCATCTAAATTATAATAAGCTTATGAAGTATTTTGTTTTTCATCAATCCCACATAAACTGTTCTGCTGCTCATACAGAGCTATGCATGGCTTGAAAGGGTCCCCAACAAATTCAGTGTTCAAGTTAAACTATATATTTGGGACCTGTGCTTTTTGAAGTCATTAGACAGGAACCAATTGGCTTTGGGCTGAAAGTGTTGAGATGAATTGATGGGTTTCCAAACTGGGAAATTCCTTTGTTACATTAATAAGGTATCAGGCACATAACACACTATACAGAATATTAGAATATAAGAGTATCCTAGAATATAAGGACAGAAATATAAACAATATAAATGAATACAAATACATGTTCTATGTCCAAAATCGTTCAATGGTGAAACACCACTTGGAAAAGGACCGGAAGAGCTTTGGTTGAAGAATTCAGAAACTAAGAAAGAGTTTACCATCATGCTAAATATGGCCAAGCCTAAATGTGTGTGTGGTCATGCGTCTCGCATTGTGCAAGTGCAGTCTGGGTAAATGAGGATTGACAGGCCCCTAATGCCCTCTGCAGCGAATAAATGGATAATCGAGAATCCTGTTGTGACGCCTCCCGGCCTGTGTCTGAGATGAGACACGTAGCCATCTGAGCACTCCGGTGACACCGCCAGAGATCGATTTTGTGCGTGTGTGTGTCTGCGTGTGTGCTTGTGCGTGTGTGCACATTTATGAAAGTTGATTTTATACCCTGACTTTTATAGTATCAGTCACACCATTTACATATTCATCCCTCACATTATAATATCCAGACAGGAATGTTATTCTGTTGCTGCCTCCAAAGTGTCAGTTTTGCATTTGTGGAGAACAGACAGGGACACACATCACAAACGACATTTCAATTCTTCTAACACCCCTTCACAGTTTGTCATCTTTACTCTTCTAGCCACTCAGAAATAAATGTCCCTGATATCTATGAAGATGTATATGACACTAATTGATGATTATTTAGAAATCTTTCTGAGATCTGTTGATGAGTTTTCCCTTTGTGATGAAAAGAAAAATGGACACTTGTGGTTCCAACCAAACCAAATACAACTGCAGAGGAAGATTTTGTGACTTAATCCAAAGAGAGCAGCTCGTGAATAAACTGTGGTGAGATGCAACGTGTTTTAAACACCAGTTTATTCTATTAAATGATAAACTACACTGATTAATGCCCTGCATGACATCCTCAAATTGCTTATTCTGTCTGACTGAAAATCCCATTGGATATCCACATTTGTGCAAGCGTTTGCAGTTTTTCTTGATAAATGACTACATTACCATGCATGTATCACAACGCTAATTGTTTCCGTCTCAAACTTATGAAAGCAAAGCAAAAACACTAAATCCTAATTATCTGATCTGTGTGCAAGCATTTGTATTCTGCAGTCAAATCTTAATTGTCTTAATTCATAATTTTGAGCTTGGCAGATGTAGGAAAGTAGAAAAATGAATAAATATATACATGAGTGAGTAAAATTGAACACAAATAGAGTTCGAAAGTAAGAAACATCGGGAGCCTAAGTCTTCTGTGCACTGAATACTAATGACAATAGCACCAAGTTGCCTGCAAACATATAAATATAAGCAGAAGGTCCCGTGGTTTTGCCGGTGCACCACATGCAGTTGTTTCTGAAGATCCAGGCCAGAAGCCTCTGCATGGAAACCTGCCTCTGGCTCCTCACAGTGCCATGAAGTTCAAGTGCAGCTCCCACATTTGATTCAGTCACACTGGTACGTCGCTATATATTTGTTCTGTTGAATTAGCTGAAGGTCTGTGCCAACAAACAGACACGAGGCTCAACACTGACACAACACTTCAACAATTTGCTCTCGCCCGGATGAAAAAACAGACATTTTCAAAAAGAATGTCTTTTTAAAAAGTATCAAGAAAAGGATGTTTGCTTTTCCCCGGCCCTGTGATCGAGGTCGATGTAGAGGAGGGTGATGAAAATAAAAGCCAGGCAGAGGAGATAGACCGGTGCCCGAGTCACGTCCGTCTGCAATGCACTTATCAGGCGGGGATTTTCTGGTGTGTCAGTCGGCATAGGAAGCCTTCAAGGCTCTCTGGGAAAAAGGGGGATGCTGCAGTAGTGACAGGGCTATCTGCCTCTGACAGCCCGAAGACCTAACACCGGATGGCTGTGAGAGATAAGGCTCTGTCGCCACTGGACACACACAAACAGACAGGACACACACACACACACACACTCACTGGATGCTTTCGTTCTTTACCGCACACACACACAAGCACACAAACACACAGGCAAACACTGGCATTCACTTTGCATTAACGAATTCCCAATTGCCTGACCACTCGCTCATTCAGTCTCTCATGTGCACTGACACACAGACACACACAGACACACACACACACACACACACGTACACGCACGCTCGCTCCCTGTCTGCCAGCCAGCGAGGCTTCCCATTAGCTGTGGTGCAGTGTGCTGGGTGAGGAGCGCTGGGGCGAGAGACATCAATTTGCTTCCTCTAATGCGCTCGCTGCCCCCACAAGACATATTGATTATTTCTTCCCCGCAAAGCGACAAATAGCAATTTCAGGGGCATAATGGAGATAGATGGTTGGTTTATAAGAAGCCCCCAAAGAAAAGTTGTAAGGGGGTGGAGGTGCCGAGGCGGGGGAGGAAGCAGGGGGGGCTGGGGGTGCGGTTCCTTTCCCCACTCCCCCCCCATCTCTCTCTTTCTCTTCCTCCGTCTCCATCTCCTGAGTTTTAACTTTGTAACACCTCCACCTTTCCCATGTCGCTCCCACTTTCACAAAGTTTGAAAGAAACTAGAATGGCACTTAGTAGAGTTAGCACCACCACCAAGGACCAGCAGTCTCCCTATGAAACTGCATTTAATTTCAATAGATTTGGATATTTATTTGGATCTTCACCAAATAAATAGCCCTGCACTAAACATGCCTGATTGCTTTCACCAAGAAACATGAATTATTCTCTTTGAAATCAATGAAAACTGCCCTTTCACAATATTGTACAAAGGGGTAAAAAATATTCCTGGATGCACCCCACATCCTGATCTGCACCAAAATCTAAAGGGTGATTCCAAACCACATCCTTTTACTGAGTTTTGTGGAAACTAGTTGAGAATTTTTTTTGTAATCCTGCTTACAATCTAACAAGCAAACAAAAACTCAGATGAAAGCGTGTATCCACGAGGAGGTGAATGTATGGCAGGGCTTCGGGGTGCGCAGATGTTTAGGAGCGCCACCGATGCACATTCATTACATGCCTCCTCCTTGGAGCGTTGCCTCCTCCCGTCTTAATGGCCGTGCTGCAGAGAGCAGCTGCTGCCGCAGTGTTTGCTCTGCCTCACCCTCTGTCTCTTACATCTACTCCATATCGGCCTTGTTAGCACCAGTGTGACTGATCCATAGGCTTCTCTTAGGGTGAGATAATGAATATTTGATTCTCAGCGCGCTGCAGGTTGCCTCGTTTTGGGATGAGTTTCAGTTTTGACTTGTAGCTGGATTGTTCCTGACATTTAAAGTAATAGAGGTTGCTGTGGGTTCTTTGCCTAAAGACTCCTCTTACTATAGCCCTTGGTCAGATTAACATTTGAAGATTAATTTACATATTTTCAAGTGGGTAGTTCCTTTCGAATCAGTCTCACTGTGCAGTTTGTTCGACAATTTACTGATAACTGAAAATGTCCCAAAAATTGCAGAAGGAGATTGTCCAGGTCAGACACGTTCACAACAGGAAAATGTCCTGAACATTCAGGCGAGGGCTGTTGGCTCTTTAGAGCATGAAGGAGACAGGACGTGTGTATTCCCCTGTGGAAATCAAATGGATTTTTTTTACCCCTCATTGACATTGACGTCAACCCTCGTCATCAAAAGCTCTCAAGTCTCTTTGTCTCCCCGAGTTGACATCTTTGTCTGCGTCTATAACGTGTATGGCTCCTCTTTTTATCCTGGGATAGTTGTATTCTTCCAGTCTCGTGTCATTTGCTTGTTGCTGTATTCTCACATAGGCCCACCTGGAAATTGCCTGGACATTTTACTAGGGGGCTGACACGTAGAGTTTTGAAAATCTCTTGAGCAACTGACTTGTTCATTCGCCTTCTCACAGTGGGCCCCTCTGGGAAATTTCATGAAAATAGAGTTGAGAACAGCTTAACAAAGAAATCCTGGGATATACTGTTGAGCATAGAGTTTGTGCGTTCAGATTCATTTTGCGTTCTCATTTCCACCCTCACTTATTTCCAGAATTGTTCCTCTGGCTTTTCTCCTTTACGGACTTTCACAGGAAGCTCAAACTTCTCCTCCACCCAGCTGTCGTGTTCACATTGTTGTATAACGCTGGCTGATTTGAGGTTGCTGATAGCTGCCTGCTGCAGAAGTTAGTGTTGTTGCAGACTCTAGGCGGTAAATGAACGAATGCGTGTTGGCTGCCCATCACATGATGGACTAAGGAGAAAGGTCCGGCTGCAGATAACTTTTTCTCTCTCTCCAGAGATGATGTCTGCTCGTGATAAATCCAGGATCTCGTCCAGGCTGGAGAAAATTAATAGACTTTTCACACTGCCAGAATCCGTGTTGGTGACCTGACCCTGCAGCAGGCTTGGCTTGTGATAGTCGCCCAAACTATGTCTGAAAAACATTTATAATACATATAGTTCCAGTGTGAACAGATAAGTGTTGAAGGATTCACACCCTCAGGGAGGAAGTAAGTAAATATTTAAGAGTCGGCACTCGGGAGGAAAATTTCATCTTCTTAAGGTTCTGCTCGGGGAAATCTCTACGTGGGTGTAATATCTGTTAGGTTATCTTTAATATATCAATCAATCACTCCCATATGGTTTATCCAGGGAGGAAACACTAGTCTGCACTACGTGTCGGCAGCTCTGTCGGACTCTGGAAGAAACGTGTCAACGCTCCCAAGTCGGAATCCTTTTTCACACCAGACGTTTCCACCTGTCAGAGTGAGAAAAGCTGGGGAGTAAAAACTCAAATTAATGACGGTTGAATGTAATTAGGCCTCTTCAGTTTCAGGGTCCTGTTGTTGTTAATGTTGCCTCGCCGGAATAGAACAGATCCCATTGTTCATTTCGCACCTCTTTCTACTGTGACATCTGCTGTGAAACAAAGTGCATTGAATTGCAGAAGAATGGCACGAGAATAGAGTGTGCAAGCATTTGGAAGGTTTGAATACTTGTTCTGTCGGGGTCTGCCTCTGTGGAGTTTAGCTTGTTCTCCCTGTGTCTGCGTGGGTTTTCTCCAGCTTCCTCCCACAGCCCAGACACCTGGGGCTAGGTGAACTGGGGGCCTCTGTGACTGGAAATGGTTGTTTGTGTAGCTGCCTTTAGACAACCAGATGGGCTGTGTGTTAGAATGCAAATGTCCAAATCAGTTTGCTCCTCACAATTGTCCAGAGCTTTCTCGGCCAGCCTCCCAGTAAAATGCCCAGTCAAAAGTCTGCATGATGCCAGATTGAAAATACAGCCGTAGAATTCACAGCGAGTGACTGGACGTGATGTTTTTTCCATTTCTAATGCTCCATGAATGCAAAACTGGAAAAAAAACAATAACAATGCAAATATCTCAGGATGAAAAAGAGGTGTCATGAATGTAGAAGGTCCGGTGTTTCTGTGCTGCAAAGAAAATCACCATGATTTGCACTTTGTACATCATGTCCTGTCCCACACCATCTCCTGCTGCTTTCTTATATGTGAAGGTGTGACTCCAGAAAATATCCACACAATAAAGTCTGGGCTTAATGTCTGAACAAGGCTTAGCACGACATTACATGGTGTACCCGGCCCTCTTCCCCAACCTCAGCTGGGATTCACTCAGTCGTTCATATTTATTACCGAGCTAAAGTTTTCAGACAGTTTCAATGCTTCAACTTTTTAATCAGGTGATCCGAATCAATTCCTGCAAATGCTTCACACTATTTGATCGGTGCTTTTGATTCAGGCCTCGGGAATCTCTTGCATCCCAAATGTGTGAAATATCGCAGAGGGAGGTTCGGGGTGTTTGATCTCCGATTTCTCAGCTTCACTCTATCACAGTCCCTTTGAATATTTCATGCAATCTTTTTTATCCTCCTCTTTCAACCCCCTTTTTATCCCCTGTTTAGTCAACAGAGAATCTTGCAAATCACAAAACAAGTCCCTGTTTAAAGCGTAACTATTAATTATTCAGTGTTTTTGTGTTGCGTGTTTGACTGACAGAGGAAAGTCAAGTTGTCGCTCGCCTGCTGTGAATGATACAGACATAAACTGAGCATATTTAGTTTTAGTTTATAATGCTTAATTAATACTGCTGTCACACACAAAAACAACCCCTCTTATGATTTAAAGCCTGAAAATTCAGTTTCCTTGACAATTTACGTTAATGCGAAAGCGCTTGTGCCATTTAAACATTCTGCAAACTTATATACTTAAAAGTCTTTTGCAGATTATAGTCCAACTACAGCAATCAACTCTAATCGGATAAAATGCGTCTTGACCTCGTGAAATAAAGCAAGCGTGACAGGCCATTTTGTTGTTTTTCAGCCATAATGGATCGCAGCTTTAATTGTATGCAACAAGCCTGTAGTGGCCCATTAAGCACAGTAAATTATTTCCAAGGCCAGTTTGAAAAATTGCAAAAACTTTGCTCGATCCGATCTCGAGCGGCTTCTATACCCCGGTAACCGTTATCAATTTACTTCGTTAAATGAAGGTAATGTAGCCATTACTAAGAGTAAGAGCGGCAAGTTCTCTGCTTGCATGTAAACCGACGCCCTAAACGAAATGGAATTTTTAAACACCCCGGCCAATCCTCCACAGACTAATAACGCCTCTTTCCCCCAGAGATGTGGCCGAGCTAAATTATAGGAAGCAGCCCAGACAGACAGAAGTGACACGAAGCCGGATGCTAAATGAGCTTCTTATCCCCTCTACTGTCAATGCAGCACGGCCAAGCTGTCAGTGATCACAACAGACATGTTATATACGACAGCGGCATCGCAGGCCCGCGCCCGATAAGGGGGATGATCCACGGCAGTGATGAAAAGAGACAGGTCAGATGGAGAGGAAAGAGGGGGTGGATGGAGGGGGGGGGGGGGGAGGGAGAGAGGTAGGGCGGTTGTTAGTGAGAGGTGGCGTGAGGATATCGGGGTTGGATGGAGGGAGCAGAGAGGATGGACAAAGGAAAGAAGAGGAGGAGGAGGAGGAGGAGGTAATGGAGATGAACCGGTGCGTCTAGAAACAACAGCAGTGGATGGATGGTGGACAGGAAAGGAGGACAGGGTGGATGGATGGATGGATGGATGGTGTGACGGAGGAGTGGGTGATGGAGGGGTGAGGGCGCTGGCTATTATCCTGCATCGATTTACTCCAGTCAGGGTTGGCTGGAAGCGTAATGAAGTGTGGGATCTAGGGGTTGCCACATGCGCTTGTCTACGCCTTCTATGTGTGGATGTATTGTGGTGTGAAGTGTCACCTGTGTGTGTGTGTGAGTGTGTGTGTTAGTGTGTGTGTACGTGTTTGTGTGCAGCTACTAGGCTCTAATCTGCTGTGGTTAAACACAAAATGAGGTTTTTGGCTCCAGGAGGCTTTGCTTGAGCCAGACATTGATTGGCTACAAGAAACATCGATAACCTATCTTTACATATCTATATTTAGACATATATCTTTGTATAAAGGTTTCTCTCAATCTTGAGTTAAATCACATTTGAATTATGCCCATTAAAAAGAAGAGAATCCCATAAATCGTAGTTTAAATGAAATAATCAAATTTCTCAGAATTTATTTTTTAAGACCAAACAATGAATTTATTCATCCAGAAAATGTATCCACAGTTTAATTAATTAGGCCAATATTTTTGGTAAAACAGGAAGTAGATCACAATGAAATTTCTTTATTAAAATCATGTTTGAAAAGGGTAAAAGAGAAGCTGCTTGTATAAATCCATCGAGCTGTTTCCCAGTCCCGGTCTCTTGTCATTCTTTTACTCATCTTAGTTTTTCCTTTTTGCACGATGTCACAGGTCCTCTCGTAGCGTGTGACTCAAAACTCCCAGCCTCCACTGCAGGTAATAGAATTAAAAGTGCTTTTCCTGGGACGTATAAATCTTAAGAAAATAAAAAAAAACGAAACGAGGTTAAGTAAATGCAAGAGTTTCATCAGGTTCAGGTGCAAGACAACTAGGAGAGGAAGTAATCCTCATTCTAGCTGTGAAGGAGAAGTTGTCCCTCGCTCCCTCCGTTCATTCCCTTCACTCCCTTGTTTGGCTCTTCCATCCCTCGTGTTTCCCCTCTCCTCCTGCATCACCCTTTCGCCTTTATTTCCCGCTCCCCGCAGCCCCACACTTCTCCTCCCAGTCTAATCCGCTGCTCGACATGCTCCCTCTTTGTTCTGCCACCCTGACAAGTCGTCTCGTTCCCCTGCTCCGAGGACAGCCCCGGTGTGCTCGGGATAATGGAATGAAATGCTGGAGTGATAAAGCCCCCGAGGATGCTGGGAGAAAACACAGGAGTGTGTCAGCCGGGGTGATAACACTCTATTCTCCCACGCGTCTGTCGGAGGAGCAGGGATTATGGTCTTACAGGCAGGCTTTGCCAATTTGCAGGCCCTTACCGCGGGCTTGGATGTTTACACTGGAAGGTATCGCGGGTGTCAGGGGGCACCAGAGGAATATTCTCACATCTGCCTCGCACAAAGGTCTTCATTAGTTCTGAGCATTGCTTCACATTGTGCAATCATAAGTTGGCGGGCAGGTAAAGTCACCCTATCAAGGTTTACTGCTCTCTGAGGATATTAAAATTCATGAAGTGGAGCCACTGGGCTCAACGACGGAGTCATAATTTGTTTTGTCCAGTTATACACAGACAAACTTAATACTGTACGACACTTAACACTAGAATCAAGAGTCGGGCTAGTGTCAAGATTTTCAAAATGTTATGATATTAAGGCGGATTGAACCAGACGCACAATATCTAGACTGAGTAAACACTCCTAAGTTGATAATGAGAGCCCATTAAGTGACTCCAGTCCACATGGTGGCGCTAATGCGACTATAAGATGAAGCAGCGAACAAAGCAGTGTGTACGAATCTTTCCTTCTCTGTTTGTCAATAAACAAACACTTTACGTTAATCACATCGTCACGTGTCTAATTACAAATGCAAAACAAGTTGGATTTTGCCAAGAAGTTAAATGTAGATCAAATCAAACCGGCTATTAATGCAAAAATTGGAGCTGTTATATTTTAGGGATAAAGCTGTTGTTGTAATATATTTTTCCGAGAAGATGAAACGTATTAAGACGGACTAATGCGCTGCTGATTATGGCCTTTTTAATACAATTTGTTAACTGAAAATCACAAACTAAATACCTTTTTACAGTTTCAACTCAGACCCACCTTGTGTGCTTTGCAATCCGAGTTCAATAACTGGACCATAAACAACATGGTGGAGGTAAGAGAACTGAAATACTTGGTTTCTTTCACATAATCTTAAAGGAAACATAATCAAGCCAAAACTTTATCTGTTTGTCATTCACTTCAATTAAAATCATAAAGTTGCTCGTGTTGAAATGTCAATTACGATCCGACTTTACTGGACTTCAGAGTTAAAGCAGAGTTTTTCTTTTTTTTATGACCACAGTTCCATGTTGCCTTCCAGTCCAGTTAAGACTTCCAGCTTTTCACTTGTGGTTTCATATTTTCATGTCTGACATCTGACCAGAGTAACTAATGCTCCTGCCTGCGGGCGGCTCCTCAGCCTCTCTCTTCATTACCCTGACAGAAATGCAGATTCTGATTGGTGTTATATTTTAGAATCGTCAGACGCTGCAGAGAGAATACTAAACCTCAGCAGATGCTCCGGTCCGGTCGGCCTGGTCGTTATCCGACATAGAAATGGGATTCAGAGGATCCAGGCTTTGAGTTTGGCTTTTTTTCTGGTGCAGTGAAACATTGAGGCCAGGAATCGATCAAAGTTGATTGGTAATCTGAGTTTGTTGCTGGAAAACCATTATCTGAGTTTCAGGCTGTTGGTAAAGTTCAACAGATGAAACTTTTGCCATTTCTCGCAAACATTCTGTCTCGTTCTATTACTCTGCAGTCCACCTACTCTTGACCCCAATCTCCCACACATCCACACAGGCAGAGGAATTGGAAGCATCACCCCCCCACCCCCCCCCCCCCCCCCCCCCCCACAGTCTAACCCGCCACGTAGCACTTTGACTCAACCTCAGCGAATCTGACAATCGAACATTCTTTAAACTGACCTTGACCATGAGGAAAAAGAGATGAAAAAAAAAAAAAAAATCGAAGAAGCGGGGGACGGGAGCCTCATAAGAAAACCCTCCCGGCCTATAAATAGAAAAGGTGGCAATTAAGTGCCAATCTAATCATCCCTCTGGTAAACGAGCCCTGAAGATTCCGCCCTCATATCCCCCGGGCCTTTTTTTTTCTCTCCACACCACTTCCTCATCATCGCTGGCTATCGGCTTAATTACGCCCCCGCCATCCCCAGATAAGAGAGCGATAGCCTTATCACCACGGCTCATTTCCAAATCCATGAAATTAATAAAGTCTATCTCCCGTCTCAGTTCTGGGGCCAAACTTATATTAGGTGTCACGCACGGGAACTCGGGTGAAGGAGTACTCCGCCTGTTCTTACAGTCGGCGGAGAGAAACTACAGGAAATCACTCGGCGGGAGATTAACGACGGCGAGGAAAAGGTGTTTTTGTGTTTTAGGCAAATGGTGTTGGTGCTGTAGTTTCTCAGCCTGATGAGGGTTATGTCTGTGTTTTAGTTTTACGATTCGTCTGGCGCCATTTATCACTCACACAGTCGCTAGATTTTCCATTTGGTCCAGTTCGCCACTTTTTCTTAATTTCCACCTCGGGAAAACGGCTAAATTGCACCGTTTCATTTCCGTCTGGTGTGAACTCTGAGCACGTTACTTCACGGGGCGTGTGAAATATCAATTAGGAAACAATAGGTTGCAATACAAGCGCTTCCTGCAGACAGTCCATAAAACTCCCAGCTTGTTATTACCGATAGTGTCTTTATCCGTAGATCATCAATAAACCTCTAATCAAATCAAGTGGAGCTGCCTGAACCGGCTCGACTCGGAGTTCTCCAGCTCTAATCAGTGGGGAGACAGCTGGTTTCACCACGCTGTTCCACCTGCCCGCTCCCCTGAGTAAAGGGCTGTGCTTCACCGACCAGATTCACTCCAAGTCTCTCTCCGAGGCACACTCCAGCGTGACTGGCAGGGGTCTCACACATCGATTTCCCGAGGAGAAGGGGAAGGTTGGGCGGACCCGTCACCGCGCCGGCGCTGGCAGTGGAATGAGACGGGCTCCCACTAGGTTTGGGCCTGTCATTTATTTCTAAACGACGGCAGATGGCGGGTTTGGCACTCGCGCCATCCTCTCAATCTCCCAAGGTGCGCTTCTGTGATGGATGTGGCGAATGGGAGCTCTGCAGAGGAGGCTGAGGCACATCTGTGCCGGCCGATAACGGGGGGCAAAGTGTGTCTGGGCTTTGTAGCCGTGGACTCGCTTTCACATATTACTCATTCTCACACTGGCCTCTAGAGGACTCCCATTTTTCGCAGTTTATTTGCCTCTCACTTTCATAGCTCTCCGCGGCTCTTATCAGCAGGACACCTTTCTGTTTACCGGGCAGGTGGACTTTGAAGTTTGACATTGCTACCTGGCTGCAAAGTCTGTAGGAACTTTCCTTTCCTCGTGAGAGATGCCCCGTTTAAAAAGTGATTATCAGCATGATTGTTAATCATCAGAGAATTGTATTAACTGAGGCCGTCTGAAGGACTTTGGACCATTTCAAAACTCTATGTAGACAGAAACTCTCACAGGAAGTTATACAGAACTGACCAATAACTTTTTAGGAATGGAACCTTTCATTCTTTTTATAATTTGCATTCGTTTAGCGTCCTATTTGAGATTTTTTTTCCATGCTGAATGAACAATGGGGACATAAGGGCCATATTAGCTGTTGTTAAAGTCAGGAACGAGTATATATAGCGCTCCCAAAAAAGATGAAACGCATCTTAAATCATAAGTTAATTAAAAAATGTTTTTTGTATTTTTAAGTTGCCTTAAAAAAAATCAGCAATACAAACATTTTAGTGTTGCCAGGTTACACACAGCCGCGCATGATTGGTCCGACTCCCAGATGTTATCTCCTGTAAAAAAAAAAATGTTGTCTCCATTGTGTAGGTTTTAGGAATGTTAAGGAACATTTCTAAGCCTTTATTAAATATTAATCCATCTATATAACTCTATACAGGCCTACTCTATCTGTTGCTTGTTTAGTTGATCAATCGTTTGGTCTGCAAAATGTCAGAATAATGAAAAAAGTGAACATCAAGTCCCAGAGCCTAAAGCCTCGTCTTATCTGCTTTGTCCATCAAGCAGTGCAAGCAGTGCAAACATCCAGTGTAATAGAATTCAATACAAACAGTCCAACTGGAGAAGCTTAAATCAGAAAGGGTTTGGAAAAAATTGCTCCACGGTGGATACACCCTCACAATACGTAGACTTGAGTAAAACAAAGGCCATTTTTCACCCCTGTTAATTTCAGGATGCGCAGAGTCTTGGCTTTGACCGAGGCAGTTTACAAAACCCACACCCTCTGCCCACACACACCACCTGACACAGTGGATCCACAGACACATTAAACTGAGCAATCACCGCCTAACAACACCCTCGCAAAGGTCACGTCAGCTTCATCATCCTAATCATCGAGCGACATCGCTCTCCGTGATTTAGGGTTTGCAGTAAAGGCATCATGACCCCCCCCCCCCCTGCCCCCCCGCCACATCTCTGCCCATAAATGTATCCATAGCAACAGGGAGACGTCGGGGGGGCCGCCTCCGAAGATGCATCTTTGGGATTCTCCGTGCGTCACTGCAGGGTGACAAGTCAGGCGTAAAGAGTCGATTTGGCTGCGGCATCGGGGGGGCTCGCACATTAGCAGAAGGGAAATGGCAGCCAGCAAATACTTAGTGGGTGATTGGCTCCGCAATAACAGAACACCCCCTTTGGCAGCTCGTCAAGCGGCGCTACACGGATGCCATTACAAACACGGGCACATTAGCAGCCATCGAGGGTTTGTGAGGCGTGTCGCCGCTTCACGCCTTTAACCCCCCAGAGCTGTTTGGAGATGTGTACGATCAGGTGTACACAACGTCGCCATAGATGGATTAACAAATTGAGGACTGTTCGTATTTAGTTGAACATCGGCATCCAAAGAGAGTTTCGTGTAACAAGGTAAAAACATCTCGTACAGATTCCCCCAAAGGCCCAGTTACATCAATCCTCTCTCTGCCGAAAGAAGCAATTTAGGTCAAAACATCGCACAGTGTGTGTACACAACGCCTCAGAGGATCAGACCCAGATCCGAGTCGGGCACAAAACCTTTCTGTTTGCCTCCATGAACTCATATTTTCACAATATCGTTTCAGGTTTCACGTAGAGGCACATTTACGTTCTTCAGATTATACTTAAAAAGCTTTTAATTGCAGCTATTTAGTGGATTTCTGCCGCAGATACACACACACACACACACCCACACACACACACGTACGTCCTAAAAGACTCTGTTTGCTGTGGGCTGCACTCGAGACCAGAGCTGCATTATAATGACTTCCTCACTGTAGGAGAATGTGCTTAGTGATTTTTATGCCTCATGCAGCGTTCAGGATCGGTGCAAGCTGTATGTAAGAAGCCCGAGCTGCACAGAGGAACTATTAATATTAAGCAAAAAAGCTCAGCTATACAGTGGAGGGATGAATATTTTATCACCACGGGGAGCATTAATGTTTTCTCTATTTCTTTTTTATCGAGCCCTGTCAAATGATGATCTGCACCGAAACCAACACAAAGGAAATTGTGATTCTAAACCTCACGTGAGACGCGGGATGCTCGATGAACCAAATACACTCTCATATAGCTCCGCACATCACAGCCACTGTATTTGTATTTAACTGACAAAACACTTCTTGAGAATAGAAGCAGTTAGCAAGTGGTGTTCACAGATAAGTTGGCTGTGAAAGTGACAGATAATAAGATAATTAGCAACCTGCTAATGAGGGAGAGAGAGGGAGAGAGAGAGAGAAATACCTGGAATACTTGAGATGTGTTTTGGTTGAATACAGAATAGACCATTGTTAACTCAAATAAGCAAATAGAAAGACGTGATGAAGGGGGGTATTGAAACACATTTTGTTTCTGCTGCTTCGTTCTGATTGGTTTACACTTCAGTGCGTCGCGACAATGAAATTCGTAAATCTTCAGTCTGTGTGTCATGCTAGGATCAGGAGCATAAAAGCATCGGTACCAAACCAACAGCTTCAATAATCCATCAACGATAGTAGGAACAACCATGATTTTATTTGGCGGTCATACCTCAACAGATTCTTGAGAAGTCTCCAATCACTAGGTTTCAAAGTATTTGGTCCTATGATTAAAACCTGAAGGATCTCGGCAGCACCATCTCTCTATTGCTACAGTGCCGATGCTCCATAAGATGTCAAAACCAGAAGATAGTGGTGCTTTTGTACAACAGAAAGAAGTAGAGACCTGTCTTCCATCTTTATATACAGTCTATGGTTCATGGCATAAGCCTATAACATGGCACATAATGCAGGAGCATCACATGTATCTGGGAGTTCATAGTGTATATGTATGTATAAAGTCTGATTCCCCCTCCACTGAGGTCTGGTATAGATATAGATAAACCTCTGTCAAAGCAGAGAGGCTACAAACCCTTTCGGGGCCTTCAGATGCTAAAAATCCATTCATTCATGCCAGAAACCCGAGAATTGAGATGAAAGCAGCCGTCAAATAGTGTGTGTTGTGTAAAATTAGCCGCCTGCCATGCCCGGCCCATCTGTATGCACTGCAGCAGTCTCCTCTACCACCCATGAGATGGTGCACAGACACCCCAGGAGGGTTGTCTTCCCTTTTTTTCACTTTACCAGTCCCGCGGGCACCCTCGCTGACTGGCATCTCATTAGGGGAGCAGAGCGGCGTGCTTGTGTGTTCGCCGGCAGACAGGCCACGCCACGGGCTGCATGCTAATTGCAGAGGCGTAGCCAGCGCGAGACGACCTTGCGTGGCTAAAGAGGGACGGGGGGGCAGAGGAGTGGTTGTGTGCAGCGTCTGGCGGGAAGGGGGCTCTCTCTCCTCCTCGAGCCGCTCTCGTCCTGACCTTGGGCGGCGGATGTCTGACCACTCACTGGAGCGGGATCATGAAGTGGAAGTCTCGTTTGAGAGACGTGAGGCTCCTCAGCGCTCAGTTTACCTGGTGTGCCCTTTCCTCCTCACACTGTTTGTTATATAACAGCTCGTAATGAGTAAAGCGTCTGGGCGAGTGACACTCTTCTGACATTAATTTGCTGCTTATCATAACTTTACAACAATTTCAAAGCACCGGCTCGTTCCTCTCCGCTAGACAACTCATTAGGTTCAAGGCTTCAAGTGAAAGTCACACTTCCCGAGAATAATTACAATAATAACACGTCTGTGGTTTATATACATTCACCTTTAGTGACATTAATTTACAACATCTCGGCTGCAGTTCTGGGGCTCGGGTCTTTCTTTGCACTGGCCGTGTAATTTCCATCAAACATGACAAGCCGCTGTATAAACCCTGAATATTGATGCGTACGACACAAAAGGCTTTTTTTCTTCCTCCCTCTCCTGCCTCGTGTATTTCAAACACTGAACCCTGTCTGGCTCTATCGTGTCATTTCATCATAACCTCTCCAGTCCAATAACATGACCTTTCGGCAACGCTTTCAATCTCAGCCCTCACATCTTGACAGGTTTCTCTCAAGCAGCTAAACTGTTAAGTACCGAGATTCAATTCCAATCAGTGACGAGGGACTCAAACACTTGGACGGAGAGGGAGATGGAGAGAGGACGGAAGGAGGAGACTCTGGAGTGTGTGTGTTTGTGTGTCCAGAAAGGTCAAATACAGCCCTTGTGCGGTGGCGCCGGTAAAGTAAATGGCAGGAAGCTGTGGCTTTGTGTCTTTCTAGCGCTCGCAAAATTTAATTTAGCTCGTGCAAACACAGAATATAAAGAATGTGAGGTGAGAGGGAGGGAGATAGAGAGAGGGAGAGAGAGAGGGCAAGAGAGAGAGAGAGAGAGAGAGAGAGAGCGAGAGAGAGAGAGAGAGGGAGAGAGAGACTTGGCGGCCTCTCTGTTTTAGTGCCATTAGTTCTTCCCTGCCACTCATTGATAAAGAGGCGCTGCCATCAGCCAAACCAGCCATCTCCTTCAGTCCTCATTAAAGTGTCGTCATATTAAAAAATCATTTCAGGCCTTTGCTGATGACCGTTTTATTGCCTTCATGAAAATGTCCTCACATCGGAGTCAACGGGAGAGAGAGAGAGAGAGAGAGAGAGAGAGAACCTCCACTGAGTGATGAAGACGAGGGGGGGGATGGTGAGAGGAAGAGACGAGGACGAAGGAGATAAGGGTGATTTGTTGCGTTCTTCGGAGGATGGTTTTTATTAATAATTCCTTCATTTCGCAGTAAACATCCTCTATTCAGTAATGTGCACAACAATGGCTCGAACACTGAGAAGCTTCATCCTCTGCAGTGACCTGAACATGAGCTCACAGTGGTGTAGCCTCACCTCATATGATCTGTAGCATGCAAACTGTAACTTGGAGTTTAAACATATAAAATAAGAACATTTGACCCTAAAGCAGAATATACTTAATTTACCATAGTATAACCATAATTTACCATAGTTTATATCGCTGAATGGATTGAAACTGTCCCCATCTGGCAACACTACACACATTTTTAACCATATACTATCTAGAGAAACAGAGACACAGAAACTTGCTTCACCAATGCACATGTTTCATACCTCACAGGGATTGCAACAACAATAAATATAAGACATGAAGATAGTCACAGAATCCCAAACCTGCTTTTAGACACGTCAACTTGCCTCAGTCCTGCCAATGGGACTCTCGGGTAACTTAATGTAGGTTTCACACATATTTAATAGTATTATTTACACAGCTAACCTTGTTGTTTTGCGGGGCTTTATTCACATGAATGTTCCACTTAAGCTCTGTGCAGTTTAACTTTTCAGATGAGTGTTGAAGCAAACGTTATTTTAAGCAAGTGAAAACTTTCTCTCACAGTGGCTCACTCCAATTAGCTGTTCTTGCTGCTGCCACAAATGCTGCAAACACCCACTGCATTCCCAGTAAAGGGCATCTTTAAAAAGAAAAGTAGAGCAACCACTGAACAGAAAACCAAATATCCAGTGTTGATAACAACACCCTTCACTTTTTGCAGGTCAGTCAGATGTTCTACTCCAACACAGACTCCACAGTTCATCTTGTACTCACTTACAAAACGCTTCCACAAGCATTTTCTATCGGAGAGGCACGTGAAATGGGGAGAAAAGCAATCTTCTAATACCCCTGCAGTGGGAACACGGCAGCAGCAGAAACTTGGAGGCACATCAGGTGCAGCATAAAGGTTACCGGAGAGAGGAGAGGAGCTTTCACACAGACACCCTTGAGCAACAACATAAAGAAAACCCTGTTGTCTTGATAATGCCATCAGGACCTGTGGCTGCTGCACGTTGCACACGAAGCAGCTCGTCTAATGAAGCTCCTTGAAACATCAAAGGCACAATAAAGGATTACGTGTGAATGGACGCAGCCTCACATCTATTCATCCTCGTGGATTTATTATCAGCGGAGACACTTCTGCCCTCATTGTTTGGTCTCATTTCCACTCGTATTCTCTGCTTTTCAACATTTCCATTTTTGCTGATTGTTGCTTGTATAATGAAAATCCAAGTACCAGCAGCAGCAGCAGCAGTGTGTGTGTGTGTGTGTGTGTGTGCTGTGAGGGCTGAACAGAAAAATGATGGCTGATGCCGCACATCACTCCCCCCATGTTAATTTGATGCCACCATATGCTGATCCTTTCAGGCGCCGGCGCTGATTAAATGATTTGGCGCTTATCCGATGAAGAAGTAAAAGTTTGTGCGCCGTTCTTCATGTGGCGGCGCTATCCGTCTCCAGACCGCGATAATCAAATATCTATTCAAAGTGGAGCAGAAACAAGCACATTAGCCGAGTGTAGACACTGAGCTGTGGGTTTTGTTCATGAGATTTCTTTTTTTTTTTCGCTGGGAAGAGAAGTGCACGAGGATCAATGTATTAATGCAGCAAACCTTGAATTACGGGGAGAAATTAAACCACACACGTACAAACAGTGTACACACAAACACGTGGTTTGTACGGTTATGTTAATGTCCCGGCAGAATACACACATAACTACTTGATTGGCCTCGAGGGACGTAATATCTACGCTTTAATTCCAGATAGCGAGCATATCCTGTTACAAGCCATTACAAGAGTTTAATGCCAGGCGCCGTGTTGGAGTCGGTGTTTGTTATGCTCTCGCTTCATATCCTCACCGCTCAGGATGAAGCCGTGTTTGAGATGAGATGAAGAGATTCCTGCTATTTGGGTTACAGCCCCTGTCTTGCAGAATTTATTCATGTAATTAAAAATGTTTGCGGTTGAATAATAACTTGAATAACTAATAACTTTTTGTACGGATGCACTGTCCTGCTGGACAGAAACATTGGTTTCCTGCCCTGACTCCGGGCTCGTGTTCGAACCCTTGCCAGTCAAAGAACCGAGTTGCTCGCGGCTCGGGTGTTTGTTGGGGATTTTTATGTTATTCTTTTTGATACAGACAAAAACATGCCAAGAAAACACTGTCAGGTCATTACTCATCCTGCAGCTTACTGTGGCAGGAATAGAAAGTGAGAGATGTGCCAGGCGTGAGATGCCAGAGGTGCAAGTGCACATATCCGTTATTAGAGTAAAAGCACAGACGGCAATATAGAAGCACATTTGATTATGAATAAAGTTTTGCAAATTCGAAATCTTCCCAACAGCAGCGACAGCATCAGCCCACTTGGGTGATAACAACAAACGAGAATATGTGAAATCAAAAGTGACAATATCAAATATAAACAATGATACAAAGACATGAGCCTTGGTCCAGACTCAACCACACCATGGTCACATCCGGAAACTGATTTATTTATTATAGAAGACACAGAAAAATATCCTCCTGCCAATGGATCAGAAAACGCTTCTATATGTTGCTCTAGTGGTCATGGACAAGAATGGATTTCATTGGAGGACTTGTTATGAAAACAGACAAACCAAACACAGGGAACTACTGTCTTAATCTTCTAAGATGTGCCTGTATTTTATTTATTAGAAATGTATTTATTAAAGTTGAGTAAAATCCTTCAAAAATGGTAAATAGCTGCTTCATATTCGTGTACGTAGTTGACTTTCTCTGTTGAACTCACTTCACTGTTTCAGATAAAAGTGCCTCAAACCACTGGAATCAGTGGAGAAACCTTTTTTAAAATGTAAAAATGCCCTGTGGCTTGGTCCCACCATGTGTTTCTGGTGTAGGATACGCTGATAAATGCTGCGTTCAGGGGGGATGATGTTCATTTGTGACATCCTCATTTCATATTCTCACCAGTTGGGCTCTCCTCGGTTTTTCGGAGGTGTAATATAGACCTGCCAAATCAGCGGTCGCCCCATTACTCATCCCCCTCTGCGCTGTCTCCTGGCTTGTGCTCCGGCGCTAATGCAGATTACAGGGATATATGAGGGCTATTTTGTTCGCTGCAGGGTGGAAACGATCACAGGCAACCCCATCCCTCTCTGATGCACGGCTCTACATCTGTTCCCCCCCCTACGAGAGCCTATCTGGAGATCCATCAGAGCCGTGGCCCTTATCAGATCCGCGGCTGCTGCATCTATCGCGCATCAATTATAGATGCTATGTGTAAAAAAAATTGGGTCACTCTATCAACACTCGGCGGGGATCCTCGGAGACATTGTTTGGTTTAGTGATCAGCGGGTTGACTTTTGATGCAGTTTGTGTGAGTTAGAGCTACATGGTCCCTTTATGATACATGGGTGTAGACACAGGGGCCTCCAGTGAAGGAGGATGAACTTTCTTTGTGAACAATAGAAATAAGTGAAAAGTGGGCGATTAATCACAAGTATCCACTCTTCTTTTGTGTGATCCTTCAATCCCTTCAGTGGCCTGTGTTTGTGAGCCTTGTGCAGGTGTTAATCTTCATAATCGATACATCTATCCCTTTTTCTTTTGTCTCCCCGCTACCAGACAATCCGAGGTGATAAATGAGCCAAAGCCGCATTATTCGCAAGCCAAAATTAAATTCCGTTTCCAACTTGCTCCCCGACAGAGAACACAGACGTATTAGTAAAAATCTCTATTCATTCCGTGACCGGGACGCGTCCAGAAAACCCTGCACGTTTAATCTCTTATGCAAGTCTCCCCTCATCTGCGGGGTAAATAGACCATTCATCATATTACTGGGCTTTTACAGCTCCACTGTTTGAGCGATCTGTCTCTCAAGCAGCCCCACTCCCCGGCAGCCCCATCAATCATTTTTCAATGAAGATGTCACAGCCCATTGTGTGGAGTGTTATCCCAAACAATTTTCATGATAAATCAAAGGCCAAACCTTTATTTTTGTTGTTGTTTCAGTTGCTCCTCTCTCCAAAATGCCTCATTTTCACACAACGTATTTCACTCGTGCTCTTCCAGGTTTTAATGCTCGACTGTCAGCAGTTTTCCCCCTGAGTGGATATATGAGCAGGTGCAGGAATGCGTGGGTGGGCTCGCTGTTAACTTTGTGTAAACCGCACAAGTCATCAAGAAGTAGCTGCTGCTCAACAAGGGACGTAATTGGTTTGTGGTTAATGGCTGTGAAGCTGCAGGTTGTGGGGGGGTGTCTGCGAGAAGAAGGAAGAGTGACGGCTCCAACTGCAAACGCCACCCAGACATTTCTTCCAGGGTGCGCTTGATGTTGGAGGAACTCATCAAACAAAAGATAATGACCCTTGATTCAGTAATGAAGCCGTGAGATTGACTCATTAAATACAGCAAACAGCCGCAGCGGAGGTTCTCCCCTCTCTTCAGATTGAACTTGTGATCTCCCGACTCACGTCTTCTCTCTCCTGTCGTTTGTGTTTTTTGTCTCAGGATCCGTCAGGAGCTGCTGCAGAGACCTGCGACCCCGGGAGCCCCGACACACCTGATGTCCACTTTCAGCTGAGGCGAGGATTTGTTTCAGGAAACACAGAGAGTAGACAAAAGGCAGGAACACGTCGATCCATACATCACACACACGTTAATCCTCAACAATATACTTTCTATTTGACTTAAGTCTTTCTGACAATTTTCTCTTCCACAAGGCTCTGCTTTCCTCTAAGTGCCAGAGTTTGCCGTTTATTATATTAGTTCAAATGTGTAAGTATTGCACTAATGGAAGACATTTTTTAATTCTGTCAATCTAAAAGTACAATATCATTTAATGGAAGTAAAGTACAAGTACCCAGTGAAGGGGTATTTAGATCGTTCACTCAAGTAAAAAGGTAGCATTACTGCAGAAAAGAAATACTCCATTACAAGTTGGTTCTTCCTCAGGAAAAAGTATACAAGTATCTCCAGAATGATGCACTTAAAGTATCAAAGTTAAAATTATTATAACGTCACTATATATATTTCGCATATAACTTACTGGATAGGGATTTAAACAACTTGATTTACAGGGTAGAGCAATCTATAGTAGTTATTAATATGACAGTGTTGGAGAAAGTACTCAGGTCCTTTGCTTAAGTTTTAGTTTATTGCGTTTCATTTCAGTGTTATCCAAAAACAAAACACTTAGTAGACATAAAATGTAATATCAAAAGTAGAAGTGCTCAATGCTTTATAATGGTCTTTGTTATGCATTATTTATTATTATTGATGCATAATTTTGGCGCTGGTGGAGGGCGAAGCACACTTGATCTACCTGTTCAGCGCTTTTGGGGAGTTTAGGTCATAAAAATGCATCATATTTATGAGAAAATCATTCATTTATGTATGCAGCATTTTAATCACCACACCACGGAGTAATTACAGCTGCAAAATAGATGTAGCGAAGCCAAAAATGCCCATATTTGACTCTAAAGAACAAAGGAACAGAAGATTGAGCTTGTAAAGCAAAGTCCAGGCACCTCGAGACTGTCTGTGCCATAATATGCTTTGATTTACTAAACATAGACCAGAAATAATTGAATTACACTGAATTATCTGCAGGTTAATATTTGAGCAGCAGCACACGGGCCGTTCTAATATTGTTAAACGTGTATATACACAATGGCCTCTTTTATCAAGCTGCAACCTCCACCCTCATGAACCCGGGCGTTTGGAAACTCAGCCTTTTTTTAGTCTGATTAGTGAAATTAAATGTAATCTGTTGCCTCACCACTCACGCCTCTTCTCACGAGGCCTAACAGGATTTGCGATATTCCTCGGCTCCATTCTTTCGGCATGTCAGCTTCCTCCTCCTCCTCCTCCTCCTCCTCCAGTGCACCACAGTTGCATTATTAAACTTGTATAAGATCATTAGCATACAAAGCAGGAAACCTACCGCGGCGGAGTCATACATATTTATCTGGACCGTGCCTGACTTGTGCGTGCACGCTCTCGTACTGTAACCTCTCTCACACACGGGCGTTCTCCTGTGGGAGGCCCGGGACTGGGAAGTGGATATTAGCAGGAGCACGTCGGGCTGTTTTTTAAAAGGATGAGGTGTTTGTTTGTGTAACATCTGAAGGAACACGAGCTCGCGTGCGCCTGAGAACCAAACGCGAGATGCAAGGAAATGCCCTCGTGTGGAAGCGGCAGATGGAGTTTGGTTAGGTTCATCAGAGCAGTTTGCTCAGAGCATATCAAATAGAGTTTACACACAGATTCGAGTAATGCCTGAATTAAATATTCATCTGCCGCACAGAAGCTCCTAATCAAACAGAGTTAGTCAAACAGAGAGCGTCACCTGTGGGTTACCTCTGCCTCCTCCATGACTGTGGAATCAGTTCCCTTCTTTTCCAATCTCCTACCCCCCCCTCAACCATGCCATCCCCATCTCCCTGCCCTCTCTCTCTCTCTCTCTCTCTCTTTCTCTCTCTCTCTCTCTCTCGCTCTCTACACCTCCCTTCTTTTTCTCCTCAACCTTCTGGCTGAGAGCGCAGCCCCTCCCTTTTTTAATTTTTTCCGGCGACGTGGACTCCTCTGTTAACGTTCCTTTTCTCCTTCCTCCTGCTCCTGCTCCTCCTCCTCCTCCTCTCTCCTCCCTCCTGTGAGATTGCTGTTGTGTCTTATGGCTTTTTATTCCTACGTGATGGTCGATGGGTTCATGTAGGAGTAGAAGCCACTAAACACGCGGTGAGTGCTCAACGTGCTGTGAGCTTCCTGTGGACGCGACAGCCGCCGTGATATGACCATTGTCAAGAATATGCACCCAGTAGAAATACACTGGTAAAGGAAATGGTTTCATGCTGGGACGTCACTGTTTCTGGTTATATTTTTTTAGAACAGATCTGTACAAATCTTTTGAAATGAATTTATGCTGTACTTAATTGAACCATTGGTTGTACTGGAAGTCTGGACACATCAATCAGACCCAAGCTATGAACAGACCTAGTTTTCCCACCTGCATTTCCATTTCCTTTGCCTTGGGGTCGTTGAAACAAATTCTGGAGCTGGAAAGATCTCAAAATAGAGATCAGGAGGAAAACATGTCGCCAATGAAGTGAAGCAGCTCTCAGAGGTAGGTCATCAGTGCTGTTTGACAATGTGCAGAAGAAGAGAAGAAGATGAGGACATGCTGGACATGGAAACCTGTATCTCACACGTGCTATGATGTGACTTGTTTGGCGTCTCAGATAATCTCTCAAATGTTGTCACTCCATATCTAAAAATAACTCATGTTTCTCATGTTATTTGTGTTACTGTGAAAACCTCCAAAATCTTAACCGCTAAGCAAAGCGACCTGGTTAAATATCTGAAGTTCCTCAACCTACAAAGTAAAGTTCAGTTCGACAAAGCTAACATGAACACGGTGAAATGTCATGATTGACTCCAAGTGAGATGCAAGATTCTTGTGCTACAGGAGGACGTTGAGATGTCTCATCCATCTTTACATGCAGATAATAAAAGAAGAGCTAACTGATCACAAGTCATCACGATGCTTTATCTCATTTAAATGTTCCATATGTTTTCTATTTGCCTTTATGAAGACTGGGACCCGGCCTCAAATATTGCAGATGTTGCTTTATTATTCATCAAAGCTCATATTGCTCACAGGCCAGTCGGTTGCTTCCTCATTTGAGAATCATGCAGGACTGAGAGGTTTAATTATTCTCTTAACCTTTCTGATAATGAAGAGGTTTGGTCACAACATGGATATGAATCTCTTGATATGAATTCCATAACAGCCCTTTCGAATAATTGAGATATTTCCGTCTAGGCCGAGCGGCATCACCGACCCTGAAGCGGCGCTGCTAGCAGATTGAGAGGCTCTCAGTTGGAGATGCAGGGTTTGCACTGGCCTGTAATGAATTTTTTATTTTTTGGTTCATTCAGCGTTTTGCCTCGTTTTTTTTTTGGAACATTTGCTTTCCTCCTTGAGACTTCTCTCCCCTTTTTAAATCTTTCAGCTCCAGCCTGGAAACTTTCCTCCGCTCAGCGCGAACCCCTTAAATAACCCGTCCTCTCACAAATGAGATCCAGGACATTGTGGCCACCTCAAAATGACTAATCATGGTACTTATCAGCGCCGCCTCGCCGCCCCAGCCGAACTGAGTGTCAGCCAATTAAGTGAGAAATTAAAATGATCCTGCTCCTGTTGGGTCCAGATGGGAGCCGTGGGGGTTTGGGGCTTAAATGTCAACCTTCTGTTTGTATTGCTGCAAAAGAAGGCCGCTCGCTGTCACTCTCTCTCCTCCCGAGCACAATGTGAATAAAGCCCAAACGGGTTGGTCGTCAGAAACCAGAACCCGAAGTATCAATCCCTGGAAAACCACAAGAAATCGAATACACGCGCACAATTGGTGTGACATTCCTTTTCTGCTCCAATGTGAGGTGGGTAATTATTCAAGATGAAATTGCAATAGATAAAGTCTGCTGAGGTTTTTAATGATTTATTCACGACTGCAAGTTGTTGTGATCTAATATTCAGTGGGTGGGGACGGAAAGTTTCTCGTGCTTGCATTATCAGTTTAATTTATTTTGCAGGTTCACACATCCTACGTAGGTTTTTTCTCCCCCCCCCCCCCCCCCCCCCCCCCCTCCCCCCTCTGCTTTATAGAGGGATGGGGAAGTCTGAGAGAATAGTAGAGCAGGGGGAGACACATTAGCGGAGGCTGGGAGAGGAGTCGATCCTGGCCCAGCGGGGGGTCCATGGGAATCTAAAGGTGCGAATCAACCATCGTGGCGTCTGTGTGGGGAAGGGCGTGCATTATTTAAAGCGGCAGCGGCGTGTGAAGCAGAAGCGCTTTTTTTAGAATAGATTGCCGGCATCCCTGGTTTCTGCCGGAGGGCGTGTTCGCCTTCTCCCCGCGTCCTGATCCGACTGCGCCGTAGACCTCACATTTCCCAAATGTCAGAATGTTCAATGAAATAAGACGACAGCGCCTCGTTCTCACTCTGACAGCTGTGCGTTTTTTCTAATTATGCTTCCACGAGTCCTGCGGTTCCGATCGAGTTATACAAGGTCACATATTTCCTCACGTCCTGGGTAGAAACATGGAAATCATCAGAACCTGAGTAATGGGATTTTCGTCTGACAGCCGCAATAACGTGGTTGTGTTTGTGTACAGTGGGTTTAATGTACGAGTTGTTGTGCTACTGTATCCGCCCCCCCTCAGGACACACTTTGATTTTCCTGTAATAAATAATGCTCTTTTGTGTTCGGTGCTTCGTTTGTTCCCTGTTGTAACATCAGTGCTGCTCAATAAATTATGAATCACGCCTGTTCAACCTGCTGCACATCTCTTGTTTCATTTCCCTGTCAAACTCTCTGTTACTTGTTGTTTTTCAAATGCACAGCACAAACACACACAAACACACCCACAGAATGTCTCCAGTTTCCAGTTTTACAAGAGGTCTTTTTTTTTTGCAAGTCAAGCTGTTGAATTCAAATCTCAAATTCAGATTAAAGACGACAAAAGATGTCGACTGGAGGCCAGATCCTTTGAAGGTTGCATTTGAAGACCGATTTAATCACTTTGTCACAACTAGACCCATTTTGAATGATGCTTCAAATGCTGCTGACAAATGTCTCTTTTTAAACCGAGAGCAACAAAGGCTCCAACGGCCCTGGCCCAACCTTACCCAGGTTTCCTCACAAGACAAGACGTCCTTTGCTTGCCTTTCAAGCTTTACTTCAACCCAACAGTACACATGTTATAAAAACCAAGGGGTATTCATTCGTTTTCCAGCGTGGTGTCAGCTCTGTTGAAAGGCAGGAGGGACGAGCTGGTGACGCCAATCATGGATATCCTCTGCAGACCATACATCTCATTTCGGTTACGCCTTCCTAGTCCAAGAAGACTGCTCCCCCTGTGGGCCGGGTAGATCCTGTCCTCCGAAGGCTGCAGCCCCTAAATGGAGGCACGGCTATTGTTTGCATAACATGAAACTAAATGAACAGAGCAAACATTGAATGAACCGAAGTAGAGCTGTAGAAACATGTTAAGTTATAAGTATAAATATGGCTGAAAAGCTTTTGTACAGTGTATTTGGTTTATAAATAAGCCAACAATAGACATAAATTGCTCTAATTCCGAATAGACTACCATACAGTAATGCTTAAAATCTTTAGCGTATGTATCTTGCCATATGTAACGCCACAATTGAGTAGTGATTCATTAGAAATGAAGATATCAGTCTGGCTGCCCCGTGTTATCTGGCAAAGTTGCCAAACAGCCGGCGAGCTGGAGGATTGTTTCGGGGGAACCTCTGAAGCAGGGGATGTGTTGCAGGGCCACAGCGGGAGTCCTTCACTTTCTTTCTCCTTGAGACTCGGGCAGCAGCGCTCGCCTACACACACCAGCTGGCTGTTGTCTGGGGGAATCGCCTCATCCATCTTTTTATCCATCGCCCTTTCTCTTTTTTTCTCTCTTCTTTCTGATGAAATCAGAGGAAATCCACAAGCAGCCCGAGGCAGACCACACATCCTTCTCTCTTTTTCCCCTCTCACTTCTTCTCTATTCAATAATTCTCAGTGATGGGCCTCTCTCCTTTGAGCACTGGCACCACTCCTCATTCCAATTAGCGAAAAGCAAAGAGGCCCCCTTGTTTGTCGGCACGCAAGCAGTAATTGGATAATCCCTGAAATTTGGGCGGCGGCACAAAAGGGAATCTGTAATTAAACCGGAGTGTCTGTCAAATATTGACACAGATGAGTCCTGCAAAGTACAGATACAGAGGATGAGTCAACGCTATTGTGCAGGTTTTTTTTTTCAATCTCACAAAGGTTCACGCACAAGAGCAAAGTATGACATATTTGTCATGAGGCTTAGCCACCAGAATAAGATGAAAAGTCAAATCCATACCAACGCTAACATCAATATTGTTTTGCATAAGCCCTGTGTCTAGTTCGCTTTAAATCCACGTTGACTCCTCGTCTCTTATTCATGTGCGTGCCCCTTCGTGAGGGAGGGAGGCTCCCGTCACCGTGCTGCAGCTCTGAGACCGGCTCGCCAGGTCGGGGGGGTTTCATGAAAAGAGCAAGTGTTGCAAGTGAGTGTCGGTATCCGCAGAATCTGCAGATGATCCCAAAATGAAATGTTTGCCCTGGTGAAATGTGTCAGAAATCACCATGAGGGGGAATTACTATTCCAAAGCTGTTATCAGACATTAACCCCAGAGAGGTTTAACCTAAGAATTGGGCTCGGGCATTTTTCTTTTTCATATGAAGAACGCAGCAGGAGATTGTCCGAGTCAGACGAGTTCACAGCAACAGGAAAATGTGTGAGGGGTGGTGCCTGGGCGGTGCACGCAGGAGAGAGATAATGATGTCGCATCTGCATCGAACTTTTCTACTTGTGTGGCTCCTCTTCTTCATCCTGAGATATTTGTAACATTCCCGTTCTTTCCAGTCTCTTGTGTGGTAGAAACGTCATCGACATCCAAGTTCTCATATACAACCCCTTTGTAGAACTTCAGGAAAATGTCCAGACCTCAGCAAATGTCTATAAGCTCCAACTAGACCAACCGACCTTTGGATCCAGTGTAAAAAGCTAAATTTGGCCTGCAGCTCGAGTCCTCGTTTTCCAGCCCCTTAATGATGAAGGTTCAGTCGCCTTCCCAGAAGCCTACCTGGCCTTCTTTTTTTAAGTGATCTCCGCTCACTGTGTGACCTGCGTACGTCCCGTTGTGACAGCCTTTTTTGCTGAATTGCACACATTTCTCCTCGCTTCTCACTAAAACCCATCACAAGACGTCTCCTCTCGGCGTCCACTTAATGAGAACGCAGCGTCAGCGTTTTGGCTGCAAATTACGGTGCTTAAGACTCTTTAATGATATGTTAATGGCTCGGCTGTATTACCTCTCAGCTGCCCAAACAACATTAAATACCCCGCGGCTGATTAATCGGCATCCACAAAAAAAAGCCCAATTAAGGGGAAAATGTTTGAATCGAGGTCCGCCGACGACTTTGGAGCAAAATAAACACACGCCAAAAGAAGTCCAAGGAGATATTTTGCATAAAAGAGTTGATCACTGCTGCTTTGAGATCAGTTTCCTCCAGTTTTACACTGAAAACCGCCGATTGTTTCCTATATTTGAGATACAGGGACGATGCTCTAACCTTAGTGAGACTAACTTTGCTCAAGGGCACGGCGCCAAAACCCACAGCTGTTGGATGAACAGTGGGTGTCATGGGGGTCAAACCTGTGACCTCCCGGTTGCGTAACGCTCTGTCCGAGCAGCAGGCCGCCCTGCCTACTCACGGCTCACTGCTGCGTCTGCATCAAAGTCAGAGAAACACCGAGACGCTGTTAGAACATCCCACACCGCTCGTCGAGTCTGATTTCTTTGGCTCGACTTGAATCCGCGCAGAGGATCTCGGCGTTACTGTGGTCAAACGTGCAAGATGGCTCCTGACATAGAGGGGAATTAAAATATCATCAAAGCCCAGCGAGATCCTCAGCAGTTTCGTTTAGAAGTGATTCTGAAGTCAAGCTTATGCGGGGCGGATTTCATTTTCCCGGAGCTCCTTTTTCCTTTCTTTCTTTCGTAACGCGCCGAGCGGTGACAAAGTGGTGTCCGTGGAGGAGACACAATCCCACATCCCATCTGCAAAACAACACAACAAACACACAGAGGTGCAGCAGGCAAGCGGTGATGAGTGCATTCTGTCTCGTACCGGGTTTAATCAGAGCGCTCATTCGCCGACACTTGGGTGAACTGCTACAAATCCTTCAGTGCAGAGTCTAAGGCCCGGAGATAAATAAAGTTGAAAAGCTGTTTGGTTCTCTGTGAGATCGTCTTTCGAGATCTACTGGAGGAATAGAACATGAATTCCTAAAAGCTCTTCTCTCATATCGTATGTTGATGCTGTTTGATATTTTGCTGTGGGCCCAGAATCTCCCACAGGTTCTGTTCAATCAACATCTGGCCACATGTTCCTTTGTGTCCTTCGTGCTTTTCTCACAATGAGAACACACCAGCTTCAGATTCATTTACAGAACAATCAGCTCACATCAGAGACTGTGTATGATCCAGAAATGAATAACCAAACCTACCAGGAGCATGAACATCATAACAACTACCGAGGTGATCTTGAAACATGAAACCATCCGAGAGAGAAGAGGTTACCACATGTTAGAGGTTCTGTTCGGGGACCTCAGGGGAAAAAGTCTTATTGGAATTTGCTGTTTCCTGTGTGTCAGTTTGCTTGATGTAATTTGATGTGACACCGTCTCACTGGCAGGTCATAACCACAATATTAGCACTTAGTCAATTTTGTGGTGCAACTTCCCAAAATCAAATTTGCACATGATCAAATTACCAAACGAACACAACCGATATAATGAATTTTGGGGCCCCCTGGAGGTGTGGGGGCCGCTTTGCCTGTTTGATTATCCATCTCTGGATTCTCTTTCTTTTCCCCTCATCAAACCACGGAGAGATCCCACAGGCCTGTCACCCTGGAGGAGATCCCTCTGAGAAGAGATTTGTCTGGTTACATGTGTCTAAACTCATTTTGACCAGAAGCCTGCAGTTAGCAGCATCATTGTAGAATTGATCACTTCCACCTCGGAGGTTATGTTTTCACCCCCTGTCTGTCTGTTTGTTTGATGGTAGCAACATTACACAAACAGTACTTGACAGAGTATCATGAAACCTAGTGGAAGGATGCAGTATGGGTCAGGGAATAAACCATTAAGATCATAAGGTTTTTCTCTTTCTTCAACATTGACCCATTCAGCCATTTTTAATTCATGGTCCTTGATGATGAGTGTGTGAAATCCGTTGCCACTTTAATGAACTTAAGGGGACTGTTGGGTCTTGAGGGAGGTTTGCGCTCTACTGAGGAACATTCTACTTGGGTCATCAGATCAGGAGGCAGATCCCAGATTTTTCTTTCCCTTTATTTAACTAAGTTTAATGAGAAATAAATCCCAGAGCATATCAGACCTCTTCCTTTTTTCTTTAACATTTGTACTATAAGAACTAGACAATCGTGTGTAGACGGTTACGCTCTAAACACACAACAAACCCCTACAGCATCACTACATCATCTGCCTCCCACTGTAGTGTTTGCCCCTTTTCCTCAGTAAAAGTCTTCAGCTGGTTGTATCTGAAGCACCAGAGGTAATAGCGCTAGCGCTGGTAAAAGCGACAATTTAAAAAACGTAATCATGTCTTTGACTAATAACAACCTTTATGGCTATCGCTACTTGGAATAGTGCGAACAGCCATCATCATTTCCTCCGCCATGAAAGCCTCTTTCAGACGGCAGGTCTGCGCTTTGAGCTCCATCTTGTCTCGTCTCTTATCACCTCTCTCATCAGCCGAGGAGGTGAAAGAGGTTAGAGGAGGGTGTAACGGGGGGAGGGGGGGGAGGCCGCTCATCCGAGAGGCAGCATCCTTATCAAAGGCCCCGGTGCTGAGGCGGGGCTAAAAATAGAAACAGGCGGGAGATTGGCATCGATTTCTGCAGGCGCTGACGGCCCGATTGACAGCAGCAGCAAGGCGGCATCGGGCCTGTTGAGCCATCGAGGGAATCCGCCAGACTGCCTATGATGAGATGAGATGGGAAGATAACTTCTGACAAGCCCTCCACCCGCCACCCATCTCTAATCACCCCCTACACACACACACACACACACACACACCGAGAGAAAAAGTAATTACCACATGCATGCACCTGCACAGGGCACACACACACACACACACACACACTCTTGCTGCCCCCTGAGCAAGTAATGGACTTTGGCTGGCTGAGCATCCACCTGTCCACAGCCTCCTGCCAAGTCAAAGCTCAGGCGCTAACACTCATACAAAGTACCTGTGGACGTCCCCACGCAGCCAGCAGTCCCCGTCCTCCCGGGTCATCTCACTGAATCACCTTCCATCAGTAAATTGTGTCTAACGTCCACGAGCGCTCCCTTTGTTTTACTGCTGCAAATGAACTCCACTAAGTGACGGCTGTTATTACACTGTCGGCCGTGCTGCACTTGGAACTTTGTCACCTCGCTGCAGAGTGAGTCGAGTGGATGCATGTCAGCAGCCGGTTGTTCATATTTTGTGGGATGTGCACGTGAAAATAACAAGTTTATTTTCCTCCTACTTTTTAACTTGATTATTTCTTTGCTATTAGTTTATTTTATCCTTTTCTTTTGCGATTCATTTTAATGGATCTTTCTGATATTTATCTGCTGTCCTCGATTGTGCATTTTGTGTTATATCATTTGCTCTCACTGATGTAAATTCTATGATATGTATTTGCTTGATGCCTTTGGTTGTTTCGTCATCTTGTTTTTATTTGTCCTCTTTGTGAAGCCATTTGTACAGGTGCTATTTAAATACAGTTATTATTTAATCACTTTGAAAGAGCAGGGTGGACGCTGTGACCTACGAAGTCTTGAATACAAGGAAATATTCCTTTCTAGGACTCAAAGACATTTATATTTGTCTTAATTATGTCAAAATATGTTCAACGTTACTGAATCATGCTTTAATGCGTGGTGTCTCTGTGTGTTATCGATCTTTCTCACAGTACAGATATAAGCACGTTGTAAAAACTACAAACAAGACCAACGTGCAAATGAGAACTACTGTCTCCGTCTGTATTTTGCGAGCAGGTGTGAATTATTCTGGAACTCGAGTATATTTTCATAAATCTCGTACTTTCCCAAAAGTCTTAAATTTGATTAATTGTGGTCTTACTTGTTGATGAGTCCACCAGCGCCTCTGAATCAATTCAATTCATGCTTCTCCTCGTTGCTAGCTGAGTCCAGTCTTTATGCTCTTCCTCTAGGATTAAGTGCTTCTGAACTTAAATGTAAAAGAGTCAGAGCCACAGCCAGGCTTTAGAAAGATTAAAATCCCCCCCCAAGTTTTATTTAAATGGAGTAATTATTTCGGGCACAGTTTCCCCTATAATTAGAGAGTAGAATCAAGTTTGGCTTTCCAGGAAATTTCTGAAGGAGTTAAGGCTTCAGGACATCAAAATAAAACATGTGATTTTGTAGAATGTTAAATGCTGCTAGACAGGGCCGGCCCTGACAATGTTGGCGCCCTAGGCAAGATTTCAAATTAGCGCCCCCCAACATACACATGCAAACTGTCATGCATCCCCAAGAACTTTTGGACTGTATGCAGATGCACACACAGGCAGACAAATTTGTAAGCTATAAAAAACAATAAAAATATATAATAAAAAATATCAAAAGTGTCCTGTACTGATAGCATATCATGTCATGTCGACACAAATAAACATTAATGATGTTCACAATCGGGGTGATTCTTACCTCTATATTGTTCTTTCTTCTCCTCCTCTACTTTGCGGTGCTTTCTGAATTGTGCACTTGATAATTTAATCTTTTTTTGATTCATCATTGACTCTAACCGCAGTCTATCACCGCAGCGTGTACGTCAGGGACACACCTGAGACGGAAACACAAATTCTGTGCGAGCCGTCGCCTGACTGTTCACACAGGGAGCCATCCAGGAGGATGTTTTAGATGCTGGCTTGCCTGTCCACGGAGCCACGGGTGGTGACATCAGCACATGTCCCTACTATGCTGCCAAAATGAGAAGGTTTTTATACTTCTCTTTGTATGCATCATGCTGCTATGAGGAACTGTTGTGAGGTGAAATGAAACTCTCTTCTTTGTTTCTGTTCATGCTGAAATAAAGTGGATTCACTTGGTCTGACGTTTTCGATCACATCTTTATAAAACACCTCATTAGCTTCACACTACAAACCCTATGGGGGGGGGGGGATGCTTTTTTAGATAAGATTCCAGATTCATTCACTAGACTGGCACTCAGTAGAGCTCAACAGAGACGTATAGGTTCATCTCTGATCCATGCAGCTTCCTTCTACCAAGTTGTGTGGTTATTGGTCCAGTAGTTTATTACATGAACCTGTTGACTGACAGATCAGAGGTGAAAACATAACCTCCTTAGCAGAGGTAATAAAACCTCCACCCATTTATCAAGGAAATGTCACCAACATTAATAATTATTAGAAACACAACAGGAAATTAAAAGTAGAATGAAATGTTTCGAGAATATCTAAATAGTTGACGGGCAATTTTCTGTTGGTCGACTTATCAATTCATTTATTAAAAGCTTATTTCCCCCTGCTACTTAGTCTATAGGGTTTTTATATTGCGTTTTATTTACATTGTATATATTGCTTTATTTTAGTCGTGCACTGATTCGTGGTTGTACATCAAATTGCCCTTGAAGGATATTAAAGATTTTCTTTTATTGAAGACTTTAATTATTTTTGGAGCAAGTGATGTTTGATTTGAATCAAAGCTCTTCTGAAGTCTTCCACTGAGGTTTATTTCAAACATGCAATCAATACCTTTTACAAACACATTACATTTTTAACTGAATGGGCCATTTGCTGCAAATCCAGACTTCAAGATTCAATTCATCACAGTGGATGTACAAGCAAAATTGAGGGTGAACGTTTTGCAGAGATGCTCCATTGAAGAAAATAAGTTACGCTGCAATATAATTATGTAACAAATGACAAAAAACTAACAATAATATCATATAACATAAATTAACAGAGTAAAATAAGAATTTAAAGAGCTTTTACACAATTGATTAAAAAGTTCAATCAAAATCAAGGAAAAATATCAAGTAAGGATGAAGATGTATTTTCATATGGGATGTTTCTCACTCTCTTTCACTTCCTTTCTCTGTCGCATCATAAAATATTCTACTTCAGCCCAAATAATCATCATTAAAACCTGGAAGTTTAACTCATAATTAGGTGATTTTCAACAATCCGCCACGAGGACTCTGTCAATCTGTGGGCGGGATCCTCCTCCTGTGAGAACTGCCACAGAGACAATGACTCTGGGCTCCTCCTCATTAGAAACTCATTGAAATTTATGAGTGGCTGTTATGAATTACTGAGACCTGTTTCCTGGGAGCGATGCCATGAGGGAAGTTTAGGCAAAGTGAATTCACAGGCCCCTTCAAAAGTGTGCTTGCTAGTGTTTCTCTGGAATATAACACGGTGAGGGGCTCCCTCTGGTGGTTAATACTGTATATCTCAAGTGGGACTGTTGAGGAAACCGTAACAGGTGAAAATAACTAGGTTTTATGTCTCTTACGTTATATGGATATGTAGCTGTTATTTTATGAGTCACAACATATACACTAATATATTATATTCAATATCAACATTTACAAATGTAAATGTCACCTATTACCAGACTACACTGTCGTTCTGTAAAGGCCAAAACCCGAACCAGATATTTCCTACGTCTCCCTCCTTACAAGTTTGTTGTTGTCTTTTGTTCCTGTTTGTCATTGCACTCAATGGGATCTGCCGTTATTTGTAAAATTCATAGGTAAGAAAACCCACAAATATGTGATTTATTTTTAAATGCATGTTGAGTTGTGACAGATGAGGAACATACTGCCTCCTCTTGCCATGTCCTGAATCATACACTGCATTTGACACAGTATGAATATTAAATATAAGTTTATTGCCATCAATTGTCTGACAATCACTGTAGTGTCCATGGCCCAGGATTCATTTCAATGTCTGTTTCTTTGCTAAATTTTTGATTAAATTTATTTGTTCATTTTTCAGTAAACCCAACGTCCACATTCACTTTGGAGAGCTCTGGTTGTGCTTCAGCAGCTCTGTCACCACTGTGACGAATTAATATTACAACAAATATTATTATTATCATTATTAATATTATACTTAAGTTATCCCCCTAGCATTAGAATGCATTTCTTATTTTATTTCTTTAATATTTTTGTACAACTTTTTGTGCATTGATGCAGTGGTCATCTCTGTCATGAGTAATAAGGAAATATTTTTAAAGGACACTGTAGCTTTTAGCTTTGCTTAGTGTTAATATTATAATATCTAATTTGTTATACACTTATGGATAATGTTATATGTTTTTACAAATGCATTTTGTACAAATGAGCCTTGAGAACGCGTATTGAGAAGCTTTGTTTCACCGGAAGACACATTCTTGTCACTTCTGGTCCGCATCCTTCAAAACAAAAGCGGCATGACAGAAGACTACATGGCTTGTATGAAACAAACTATTTTCCTAAGGTGTGTTTAGCCCCTTTATACTGTGGTGGTTTGTATTGATTAGTTTATACATATCATGACTGAATATTCAGTCACAAGTACAACGCATAGACTGTATATAAAATAAAATACTAGTAGTACAAGGTACATACAAAAGTCAGTACGGTCTTCTCTCTTATTTTGAGGACGCCTAGCGAAAGTCTTGCGGTTGCTGGGAGAACCGGATGCAGATTATCATGTGTATGTAATTTGGCCGGATGCTCGTTTTCAAAATAAATAAATATATTTTTGATGCGATACAAATTGTTTCATTCATTAAAACAGTAAAGTTCAGTGGAAAGAATACCTTCTATACTTAAAGTATATTTTACTGTCGATACTTCTAAACTTACGTGACGTATAATGTTGTCAAAAATAGCTTCAGTTCTTTCAGTGTATGAAGGTTGAGGGTGAGGAAGAGGAGTTTAACACTTTGGTCTGAAAAGTCTCCAAATAGAGTTAGTCTGAGCACTTGATGACCATGTAGGTCACAGGGTTCATGTCTTGGGGAATCATTCACAGAGCCTGTGTTTGTGTTGCTGCTCAGACTCAAAGTCACTCTGGGACTGTTTTAAGGATCTGAGATCGTTCCTGCAGTTTTATGGCGAACGTCTGAAGGAATGTTTTGACGAAGCTCACTAATGGAAAAAGGCAGTTTTCCTCCGAGAGCCGTCCTTTATCCTGGACACATGTTTTCATTCGTCCTGACCCAGATACTCTTAGAGATGAAACGTGTCACAAATCAGGACAAGTCAATCGTTTACACACATAAGACGCACATTTTAAAACTGTAGATTCACATATACACACAACACACACAGAATCTGGTACTGAAGATATACACCAAAACAGAAACTTGATTCGTGCATACACTAAAGGCCTATGTATCCTTCTCCGCCTTCACTTTATTAGGGAAACCAAACTAATAGCGTTTACTCCTGAAGTAATGAAATGTTTTAAAATAGAGTAATTATGCATTTCTACTTAAAGTTAAACTCTGAGGTAACTGAACATATTTTCCAAAACTTAATGCAATTGAACATTTTTGAATTTAAGTATCAACTCTAAAGTAATTGACTGTTTCCAACATATATAACTCTGAATCTAATTGGGTATTTTCAAATTATGATATTTTTACTTCATATTCAACTTCTAAATGGTATATTTAGATTGTGGTATTTCTACTTTGAATTGAACTTTGAAGTCTTTGACCTCTTCTAAAATGTTCAACTCTGAATGTAATTGGGTATTCTTTTTAATTGTGGTGTATTTTTACTGCAAATTAAACCCTGAAGTAATTCGTAAGTAATTAAACAATTTCTAATGATTCAACTGTCGATGCATTTTTTATTAATAATATGTTTGCATTGGGTCATTGTGGTAAGAACCTCTCTCACCCACATTAATCAAACCTCATCCATGCACTCGCCATACCAAACAGTCTCACGTCCCCGTACCCTTATACAACAGCGCCACCTAGCGCCGGTGGATCTGAACGCCCGGGCCGATCCGGTCTTCGTCAGCCAACCAGGAAAGAGGGCTTGTCTCGATCTGGACTGAGGCGGATGAGACCAGAAACCTTTGTTCTCCTCCGTCCTCCTCACAAACCCGATCAATGCCGCCACACGAGCCGCGACCTGCGTTCTCCCACCGGCGCCAATTAGCGGAAGCTCACTAATAAGCGCCATTTTTTTTTACCATAAGCATATTTATATCTTTGTGATCGGGATCGCTGCAGCCGGAGGTCCGCTCGGGTTTTTTCCTCCCCCCCTCCCTCTCCCCGTCAGCTGCTCGATGGAAACAAAACGAGGAACTGAAAGTGGAATCAGTCGAGGTGCGTGAACACACACATGAAGAACGAGCTTCGGAAGAATCCCAGATGTGCGCGTTGACCTCCGCACATGTGGATTCACAGCATAGATCCTCTGCAGGGCTTCTGTGTGCACGTTGCGGGACCGAACGTGCACCATGTTCTCTGTCGCTCCACCACCGGGGAGGGGGGATTTGTCTGCATGTCTTTATGCTGCATGTGTGGGTCTGTGTCTGTGTTGTGTTGTGTTAGAGATGCAGCAGCTCCGGTGTGAAGCCCCGTTAGCAGTGAGTTTGATGCATGCTGCACAGTCAGGTCAGCAGCTGAACACAAGTTCACTCCTGCACTGTGGGTTCAGCTGCATGTCAGGTGTCAGGGGGTTGACACACAGGTCTGCTTGTTGTGGTGCTGGAATCGAACAGTGTGCATGTGTTTGTGTGTGAACCACTGCTGCTGCTGCTTATACTTTTTTAAAGCTCGCTTCGGATCATCGTCTTTTTGTGTGTTTGCAGAAATCAAACATATCACAAGCTCTTCCTGTGCAGGAGTTTGACACGTGCACACTTCCTCAAAACTCACTGTGGAGTAAGAGTACGGTCACATGCACGAGCAACGATTTTCTTTTCCACCGTGCAGCCCTTAAAAGATTGTGTCCACAAAAGTCTAGGGATGTCAGGATCAGTAATAAAGCATTCCTGACTGAGGCAAATAGGATAGTGGAATAAAATGATACCATATAACATTAAAATGCAGCATTAAAGCAATAAGATACTAGCACATAGGTAATAAAATGATAACTGTAATAGAACAATATTGTACAATGGCGATATAATCATGTAGACTGTTTGTTTTTTGTGTAGGTAAAATAATCAATCTCTGTGGATTAGTTTAGTTTATCAGATGAGCTTATCTTTAAGAGAGTTAAATGTGGAACAGATCCTGCTCAGATGTTGGAATATGAATATTATGATTTGAAGTCATGGGGGATATTTACTAGTTTTTTGTATATGTTTGTAAGTGGACATGAAATCTTACGTCTTAATTTACCGAGTAACATCTATACTGATTATTCCACATGTGTGACCTTTCATATAGATAACCAAGATTATTCATACAGACTCTAGTTGAAGTGATAGACGCTCACACATTTTTGAGTCATGCACAACAGAAAACAAATGACCATCTACAAACGCTACATCACATGTGAAACATTATAACAACATGTACATGACTCAGTCTCCGTGTTAGAAACTGTTCCAAAGGTCAAAGATCACGTGTCTGATTTGCCCTCAGTCATGTTTCATGTGTTGTTATATAGAATCCTGATATGATGAAGGATCTGCTCTTGTTTTCCTCTCATGCTGTGGTTCATGGTGGGTCTTTCAAACATCAGGTTGTTTCACTCCTCTTTGTTCCCCCCCTCCTCCATTTCAGGTGATGATCTCCCGTTCCGTTACCTCCGCCTCCTGGCTCCTCCCTTGCAGCTCCTGTCGGCTGCAGTGTGGCAGGTCGTGCAGCAGGGACTGGTGGATCACTATGGGATGCTGGAGGAGTTTGTTACCATGGTGACGGAGCTGGTCCCCGAGCTGATGAGCTACAGTCAGAGGGCTCAGCTCGTCCTGGGACTCAGGGCCAGGGTCTGTATGTGTTCACTGATACATCACACTGGGAGGACACCTCATTCACCAGTTGCTCTCATTTGGAGGGGGGTGTTTTTTTTACACAGGCTGAATTCAAAGCTAAAGGAAAAGCATAAGACAGGACGGTAATATCTCACGAGTTCACAAAGATCTTTATTTGAGTTACATCAGGTGGGCAGTGTAGCAACAGGTCAAACATTGCAGAAAAAGTCCAACACCATTAAAGTGTGTAAAATTTATAATTCAAATTAAAACAAAGACAAACCAGAAAGGCAGTCGGGGAGCTCCGAGCTCCACCAAGGCCCATTGGCCACATTATCATCTTATTACATATACTGAATTGAGATCAGAGATATATCATGTACACAAACTGTTTATATTAAACTTAAAATACTCATTATCTGATGTAGTGGAAGGAACTGAATATTAACCTTGATTCACAATGTCTCCTGTTCCTAGATATGATCAATGTTCTAATGTCTGAGGGTTTTCTTTGTGTTATTTCTTGAGAAATTTACTAACATGTTAAAAAAAGCCCCGTTTCACAATGTGAACAGGACTTTCCCTCAGTACAGCGCATATCTCCTCAGATGCTTAGAAGTCCCCTCATGGAACCACATAGCCTCCACCTGACGAGCCCAGCAGAGGGTTCACAATCAGGTCTGTTTTAATGTGTGCTATTTGTCTGTGTGTGTCCCTGAAGCTGGTTCTGGAGATGTGTCGAGGCGAGCACCCGGCGGACATGCAGACCATCCAGCCTCACCTGGACCGAATCAAAGCTCCTGTCAGCACGGCCAAGGATCACCATGTGAGTCAAGTGCAGCTGGAGAACTGAAATGAATATGCAGTGGTTTAGTTGACAATGTTGTCATACTTTGTGTGTATGTGTGTGTGTGTGTGTGTGTGTCAGGTGACCATCAACCAGGTGGAAGAGTCTGAGGTGAACTTTGTGGAGCTTGTGCACTCATTACTGGAGGACCCGTCTGAAAGAAAATATTTTTTCGAGGTGAGTCGCGATCACTGCTTGTGTGTTTGTTACTTTACTTCAAGCAATTGTGGGGAAATACACACATTTACTGTTACACCTGGACAATCACGTAGCAGCACTGTAATACACAACATCCTGCAGATACAGGTCCAGAGCTTCATTCGCTGTGCAGTCGTCTGCTCCTCGGAAAGTCCCATTACTACCTTAAAACTAGAATCCTCCAGGTTTTTTAATTTTCTTATGTTCTAAAACAAGGCAACAAGTTCAGGTACACACACTGTGGTACAGTAAACAAACCGAGGAGCTACAAATTCAAGTTGAAATGAAATCCGACTCTTCACAAATTCTCTCGCTCTTTTGTGTTTTGTAGGAGATCTTCCCCGTGTACTTCGGGCCAAAGTACGACGCCGCGCTGGAGATGCTGGTGTGGGAATTTATATCGAGACTGGACGAGCTGCTGCCAGTTCCAGATTTCACACAGGTACCAGTATAGCACACACTTCAGTCTCCTTAAATCCCAGCTGCACACACTCAAATACTAAAACTAAAAATGAACCAGCTCACAGTGTTAAAGAACATGAACTGTGGAAATCCATTCAGTAGTTTTTGTGTAATACTCCAAACAAAATAACGGACAGTAAAAACATAGCAAAACATGATAAACCATTAAAAAGTTTACTTACCTCTCGTACATTTGTGTTTGTTTGAATTTCACCAACACATCTGATAAACTAACGCTCAAACATGTGGTGTATTTTTACACATGTTGTTATTATTATCTCTCGTGCTGATATGAAGTAAAGTTCAAATGTTTGTCTTCTCATTTCCACTCTCTAGCTTTTCTGTTGTCGTCAGCCTCATTTAACAAGACAGATTTGAGCTACTATCACATCTCAATACAATTTATCACAATAAAGCACAATAAAAGTGTAATTTCTTTAGTAATACTAAAGGTATAAATGTACACATTTGATTGGTCCACATGGATTTCAGTGCCCAGTGTAGAGGCTCCTGTTTCTGCACCACTGACCCAGTGACAGATGTAGAGGGGGGTAAAGCGGACGCAGGTGCACCACGGTGTCCCTGTAGACTGCTCCCTCCTCTCCACCTATTTTTATACCGTGCACTTAGACACACAACAAAGCTGGACTGCAGCAGTCGCACTGTAGGAAACTCTAGGTGAGAGATAATGAGGGAAAATACACACGAAGCCACATCTACATGAATTACTTCTCATGTGGTGTTGATCACATTTCCAGCATTAACACAAATATCAGGAAAAAGTTAATAATGTTTGCATGTCAAGAAAAACACGTGCACCGAGTTGTCATTTAACCTCCGTTTGATATTTGTCTGCTTAAAGATAAAAGTACAGGTGTAGTGAATGAATGCAGTGTCACTGAAACCCTGTAACCGGATCTCTCTTCTCAGTTGGCTGCTCTGCTCGGAGACGCTCCGTCATTCCTGGACGAATGTTTACAATCCTTCTTCCCCCCAGAGGACATGAAGGCTGTGCTGGAGCACCACAGGAACCTCGGTCACTTTGAGGAGAAAGGTGCGGCTGCAGGCTCACAGGAGTGGTGGGGGGGGGGGGGTTTGTAGAAACATGATCTCCCATGATCCCACGCTTTTTCACCATGTGTTCAAACCAGGTCTTTCCCTGTTGTTTTGAATGAGAGACCTCTGATGGCAGAAGTTACACACTGTTCTTTTAATTTCCCACATTTCCCCAAAAAATGAGTCCCTGAGCAAAGATGAGATGATAAAGTATGACTTTCAAACAGTAGAGTTAAGATTCACTCAGACGACCTTTTCACCTTTATCCTCACATTTAGTTAAATTCCAGTTTGGACATGTTCTTTCTCTCTCAGCGGCCTAATTCATCATCTTCCTCTCAACCTCAGATCCTCGATTGTTACCGATGGACGACTGCATCCTCTCCTCCCTGTCGCTACCTCCTGGGGCCAAACCTGCCACCAACACCACCTCCTCCTCGCCTCCTCTCAAAGACTCGGCCTCTCCACAGCACAAAGGGCGTCCGGACCCTCCCATCGGCACCAGCAGCCTGGAGCTGGCGTGCAGGAGGAGCTCTGACACGATCAGACAAAGCCTCATGGAGACAAAGAACTCCGGCAGATGGCAGCTGCAGGTTCAAGGCGGCGGCGGCGGCTCTCAGGAGAGGAAGGTGCAGAACTCAATTAGCGCCGGGCCATGTGACGACACCATAGACCTCACCGCACCCACCGAGAGCGGCGACGCAGGCTCGGCGGCCAATGGGGACGGCCACAGCTTGAGAGGAGGGAGGGTTCTCAGGAAGAGGAAGCTGAGCGGTGGTGTGGACATTCCCGCCAAGCTGCCTGTCGACTTCCCGGCTTTTTTGTAAGAGTCCTGGAAACGTTTCGCTCATTTCACATGAAGACTTAAAATTATTTGTCACTTCATCTTTATTTTTGATTTTTTTTTTTTTGTGCATTTTTTAACCATCTACACTTTGTCCCCTCTGGCCCAAAAATCTGTTTAAAATCTTATTTCATTTACGTTCTTGGTATAAATTCAATTCATCACAATAGTTAGATAAGATAAGAATAAACTGTATTAATCACAGATGCATATATAAGTGTAAAATCAAAAATGAAATCCAAATTTATGAAATTATAGAGAATATGTTTATTGTATACATAATGTACACCTGTTAATACAGGTGATGTACATATATATATATACTATAAATGCAAGTGGGCACAACTACAAATCCAAACAGCCCCCCCCCCCCCACACACACACACACACTTTTTCTGGATCATAGAAAGACAGAATTATTTTTTAATTAATCTTTTGTGTGTTTTACAGTGATTCCTCATTGGATGATGAGAATTCAGGTGAATCTCCTCTCATCTCGATATTAGGAGAATATACAGGTTTGTACTCTTTATATATATATGTGTATATGACTGTGTGTATTAGTGGATATTTGGTTCTTTACGTTCAAGCTCATGTTTTCAGACGATCTCCTTTGTTTTATTTCAGACTCTCAGGAAGGCTCTTTCCCGGTTGTAGCGGACACAAAGGTTCCCTGGTCGGACGAGGAGACGCTGCACCTGCTCGACATCTGGGGGAAGGACTCGGTGCAGCGGGCGCTGAAGGGCTGCTTCAAAAACCGCCACATATTCACACAGATCGCACACAAGATGGCGGAGAGGGGCTACATGAGAACGGTGGAACAGTGCCAGACGAGGATCAAGCGGCTGAAGAAATGCTTCCGTCAGAACAAGTGCGTATTGAATGTCACCGTTTGTCAGATGTCTGCAGATGTTCTTTCTGGCAAAACTTGTGAAACTACTGAAAAAACTGAAGCGACTCTTTGATAAATCCCCTGTTGTCTTCGCCCTGATCTGTCACCAGAGGAAACTCAAAGCTGGAGCATAAGTTTTACGAGCGGCTGGAGAGCATCCTCCGCTCCTCCGCTCCTTCTGCTCTACCTGAAGTCACCTACGACGTGGAGGAGGTCCCTGATGAGGACGAGGCCGATGATGACCTGCAGGTTCTGGGGCACACGAGCCGTCAGGAAATAGGTAGCGTCACTTTTTTATAATTAGAAAAGTTCATTAAGTCACGACTGCAACTATAAATACTTTATTTTTGATATATATTTTGGGATGAGCCTTATTTTCATACTGTGTACATACATCAAAACATTAAAATGTTCATTTTACATATTTATTATATAGTTTCTATCCTTAAAAAACGTAATTTTCATTCAACTCAACTCAGAAATGATCTTAACAGAACTTTTTGTTTCCACTCTCCATATGATTATTCTTGTTATTTTTTTCTATTGCCTGCTTATCCTAAAAGTCCCAAAATAAACCTCCATCGACCACAAAATACCTGGCTCTATTAAAATGACGGATTTAACTTTATTATACTAAACAATGTCTTCTATATTTCTTGAGGTACTCGAAGCGTCCCGTGGACAGACATGGAGTCGTTGACCCTCATACACACGTGGGGCGACGACCAGATGCAGCAGGAGCTGAGGGGGATGCACAGAACCGGACACATCTTTTCCATCATCTCCAACAAGATGGCGACTCAGGGCTTCTCCCGGACGCCGGAGCAGTGCCAGACGAGGCTCAAGAGGGTGAAATCAAACTTCAGGCAGTGCTACCAGAACAAGTATGTGTGTTTGCAGCAGAGAGAACGAAGGGAAACAAAGATTTCTGTTGATTTTAAACGTCTTTTCTTTATTCTGTTCTGCAGCTTGAAAGGACTGACGCGTGTTGAGTGCAAGTTTTACAACGAGCTGGGGAGAATTCTAGTGAAGGACTTTTCTCCAGCGGCGCAGATGAATGAAATCCCAGGAGAGCTCGAAGACAACGACTTCTCGGCCTACTCCCACAATGAGACCGGTGAACACAGTTATTCTCTCTACTGGCTGCAGGGGGCGCAGGAGAGCAGCTTAGATTGCATTGATTCAGTGGTTTTAAGACTCTGGTGTAACTGATTTTTATTCTTTCTTATTGTGACTTATGTTCTACTAAAGCCCCGGATGATGTCGAGCAAGGAATCTTAATTAAAGTTTAAAACCCAAAACTATTATTGAACAAACACATTAACAATATTTATTTACTTTCTGCAAGATTTAGTCCTCAAAAAGAGCGTAATGGATACAGGGAAAATATGTTTGGGTGATTCATACTAGACTGTATGTTTTATTATTATTATTATCATTACTATTATTATATAGCTTAATGTTAGTGGATCTTTATATTAAATTAATCTTTATTGTCCCAAAGCCCTTTTGCCTCATTATTTATTCAGATTTCTGTCTCCTCAGATTCTGTTGTGGGGGTTCAAGAAGACAGGAAGAAAGTGGCCTGGTCGGACAAAGAGACAGTCATCCTTCTGGAGATATGGGGAGACCCGGAGGTACAGAGCCATGGATCATGATGAAAGTCCAGCATTTTACATGATGACCTGTAAAAGTGATTTTAAATCTTTCTGTCTGTCGCTACCTTTAATAAGAGTTTGTCCTGTGTTCAGGTCCAGCAGTGCCTGGGACGTTACCCTCACAACGGCCACATCTTCACTCAGATCTCAGAGAAGCTCTTAGCCAATGGTTACTCCCGCAGCGCAGACCAGTGCCACACCCGCATCAAACGGCTCAAATCCAACTATCGCCAGTGTCAAGAAAACATGAGGTACAAAAAGAAAGTCTCTGTTTTGTTTTCTGAGCTGTATTCTCGACACGAGGATCAATACAACTGTCTCCACCGTCTGCAGCTCACCGGGGACAGATCGAGTCGATTTCAAGTTCTACGAGCTGCTGGAACAGATCCTGGACAAGCAGCCGTCGACGTCTTCCACTGTGATACCTGACTCCATCGAAATATCAGAGGACTCCAACAGTGAATCAGTGACGGAAACAGGTAAATATCACTGTCCACTCGATATGAGAGCAAAGAGAATCAGTGAGATCAGACCGTGAATGTCTCTGTGTGTCCGTGGAAAGAAGGAGAAATCAGCATGTCGACAGAGAAGCCAGCGTCCGGCACGTGGTCTGACGAGCAGACGCTGGCGCTCATCAACATCTGGGGCGAGGTGGACGTCCAGAGGACGCTGAGGGGGTTCGTCCACAACGGACACGTGTACGCCGACATTTCGGGGAGATTGGAGGAGCTCGGTTTCTCCAAGACCTCGGAGCAGTGCCGCTGGAAAGTCAAGGCCCTGAGGAACAACTTTCGACAGTGCTACGACAGAAAGAAGTGAGAGGAGTCCTTCTGTTCTTTTTCTATGTTTCTAAATATAATCCACTATCATGATGAATGTTCTTATCTCCTGCCGCATCTTATAGATCTGGGAGACGAGTAGATTACAGATTCTACAACCAGCTGGAACAAATCCTGGGCCAGGAGGCGGTTTCTATGGATGATTATGATGAACGAGAGCAACAAGCCGATCCGGAGCCAGGTACAGTCCTTTTCATCCATTTCCTCTGCAGTGTAAGAAATGTTCCTTCAGATAAACATCCACCCACTGATCCGACGTCCTCTTTTTCTCTCTGTCTGATGAAGGGATGGATGGTTTGAACACAGTGTGGACGGAGCAGGAGACGGTCTCTCTCGTGGAGGTGTGGGCCGAGGACGACGTGCAGCACAGCCTGAAAACCTGCGTCCGCAACGGCCACATATTCGCCGACATATCGGAGAAAATGACCACGATTGGATTCCCGAGGTCAGCGGATCAGTGCCACTCCCGGATCAAACGGCTGAAGAAGACCTACAGGCGCTACTGCAACAGCCGGAGGTAGAAAATGAAAATGGAGGGATGATTGAATGCTTGGCTCATGGTTTCCCAGCTCACCTTTCATTCACGTCTCGTAGGAACGGAGGACGTCCCGCGGCGTTTCGATACTTCCATCTTCTGGCTCCGGTGCTTGGGGACAACACTGTTGTGTCAGACATGGACAGTTCAGCTGCTGACGCCACCTTACAGCCCTTTATGGACAATGATCCTGACTTGTGTAGGGATAAATATAATCACAACCATTTGTGCACATTTGTATTACACACATCACTGTGTTTCTGTACAAGTAATGTGTATATTTAACACTAATACACAATAACCAAGGTATCGTTTTCTCCTTTCAGACGAGCAGCCCTCCACCAGCCACCTGCTGGTCGACCTGAGCAGGAAGATGCCCTGGTCGGACCAGGAGACGCGCACCCTGCTGGAGATCTGGGGCGAGGACAGCGTCCAGCTCACGCTGAGGGGCTGCCTGAAAAACCGCCACGTGTTTGAGTACGTCTCCGAGAAGATGGGCAACCGAGGGTTCATCAGGACGTCGGAGCAGTGCTACACCCGCATCAAGCGCCTCAAGCACGGCTTCCTGCATGAGAAGTAAGTCAAGACCATAAACTGGGATTCTTATTAATCATTTAAATTGTTCTGATAATTGTTGTATTTTGAAACATGAAGCAATTTTAGTTGGTTAGATCTGAAACAAACTCTGTTCTTTAAAAATTAAGCTATATGGGTACGAACATCTCAACTTTATAGTTTGACCTGTGTGCAAACATGAAGCCTATACTGCAGCCAGCCACCAGGGGTCGATGTTTTGGCTTCATTTGGAACCGGTCCATGAAACAATATTAATTCAGATTTAGGACTTTGAGACTTGAATGTCATTGATAAAGCAGCCATTTTAAAATGATTTTTTGTTTGGAGGCAATGTGACCATGACTAAACGTTTGTTGTCTAAACTTCTCTGTGTTGTAATTGTGACAGACATTTGGGGGACTCCCTCTGATCATAGGCAATGGAAATTATATTTGAGTTGTCTGGTGGTGACTTAAAAGTTTCAATGAATTGTTTCCATTCAGGGAGGATTATAAGTACTTCAATGAGATGGAGCAAATCTTCCGGAAGGAGCTGAAAGTCGACGGCTCGGTCGCAGACACGTCGGCCACAGAGGAGGCGGAGGACATGTCCCCTGAACCGAGCCAAAACAAAGGTGGAACAAAATGGAAAAGAAAATCCACAGTCGATACACCACAGTTTTTCCGGTGTAGATATACAGAAGCAACTCATTTAAACCTACTAGTTAATAGATTTATAACTGTTTGTGATGCCTCTAGGCCTCTGTACAACTTTTAACATTCGCTATCATTCAAATCACGTTCCGTAAATGATAATAATCTGTGACTCCTGCTGTTTTAGCCGCCTCCAGTAACCAGTGGGTGGTTGACAGCGCCAAGCTGGCCTGGAGCGACGGGGAGACCGAGGCCCTGCTGGACATCTGGGGGAGCGAGGAGATCCAGGAGAACCTGAAGGGCTGCACCAAGAACAAACACATCTTCATCCAGATCGCTCAGGTCATGGCCACCCAAGGTTACCTGCGCAGTCCGGAGCAGTGCCAGACCCGGATCAAGAGGCTGCGCGCCAACTTCCGACACTTCCTAGAAGGCAGAAAGTGAGTGCGGTGCGGGGGGGGTAGTTCACAGAAAGATCCATATTGTAAATACAGGTTCTTCCTGGCAAGCTCTAACATTCTGTCTCGTGTTCTCAGAGGGGAAAAGCAGGAGTGCAAGTACTTTGACCAGTTGGTGCAGATATTTGGCAACAAGTACTCGACGACCTCCGACCCCCTGGCTGAAGAAGCCGATACTGCAGGTAAGCATCATAAACAACTGAAGAAGTAAAAGTAAAGTAAACCTTGACAGTTTTATGTGGACGTTGATTCGTCAGTTTTGTTGCTTTGTCTCTTTTTGGTCCTGAATACCTCACACAAATGTTGTTGCCATGGTTTCCTTCACACTATTGAATAAGCGACCTTTCAAGGACAAACTTAACATGTTGTGGAAAGGTGTTTATTCACTGTGTTGCTGGACTCTGGATAAGATGTGTGATACCACCAGAGAAACACAACATGTGGATTGGTGCTAAGCTAAGCTAAATCTTGCAGAAGAAAATATTGAGAATGTTGAGAATAAAGTTGAGAATAAAGTCAAAATATAAATAATAATAGAAAATAGATTACAAGATATTCTTTCGCCTTTAGCACATATGTGGTGATATTTAAATATCTTCCTCTGATTACTTTTTTATTTGTTCTGAAAATACAAAAGGAAAAAAAAATGTCCACCTCTGAGATTTCTTTCTTATACTCAGTTTCTGACCCCTTCTGTGTTTGTTCGATGTAAAATGAAGAACATATTATTTCTAGTTTTGTTTGACCAAATCATCTCATCCAACTCTTAGCAAGGAAGCATTTCCCAAGACGTCGAACAGTCCCTTTAAACATGTCTTTGCTGCGTTTACTATAGATTTTAATCCATAGATTTTCCATTTCTATAGTATATTTGTAGTAAAACAGCTATCGCTATACAAGCTATTTAGACCCCCCCCCCCCTCCCTTTTGAGCCTGGTACCGGTCACCGTCATGTTTACAATTGAAATACTTTCTGTCTTTACCAGAGTCATGAGGCTGTCGAACATCATGAGGACGACACAGCAGAAGCAAAACAAAGACACATTCAGAGGAGAAAAAATAATAAGGACATTAAACCAGAATCTGTGATATGTTCCGCAGTATGTGTGTTTATGTGTGTGTGTGTGTGTGTGTGTTTGTTTACAGATGACAGAGCAGAGTCTAACAAGGCTCACTGGAATTTACTTTTTGCCTCTGTTTATATATACTTAAAATACTTTTACATTCTTCAGATACAAAGACCTACTTTAGGCTGTTGTGTGCGTGTGTGTGTATGTCTGTTTGTGTGTGTGTGTGTGTGTGTGTTTGCGTCCCTTGACTAGAGTGTAATGTGATTTTTAACTTGAGAGCCATGCCACTAATACAGGGATGCTCAGGGTTTGATGAAACAATAGTAGAAATATCTGATCTTGATGGTGAAAGTTTGAAAAAAAGTTGTCTTTTCTAATATTGAATTATTTTGTACTTGAATTTAAAGAGAGTGACTCAAAGCACATGCAAAAAGAAAGACACGCAAGGCCTCTATCACTGTAACCACAGCCTACATTAGCTTTTTCTTTCCTGCCTCACTTGTTAAATATTCTGTCTTTGCACTTCTTTGTAAATGTTTGAAATCTGACTGCTGAAAGTTTAAATTCTTTAAGTTTATTTTCTGGTGAGTGAGAATTTATTTATTTAAAGGTTCTGTTTACATGTGTGTTCCAAAGTTTTCTTATTAACTTTGAATATGTTTTTCCTTTAACATTTTTTATTTTTTTTCATAAATATGTAGAGTTTGTTGAATTCATTAAAATAAACTTGAAATGTGACTATTTTCCATTCATTTCTTTTTTTCTGATCAAGAAAGTGGGAGCTACAAAAAATCTTTAGAAATAATTTATTTCTAAAAGTATATTGAATCTGCAGTGTCATGCCAAGTCTTTGGATTAAGATTAATAGAGATTAACTAAATAAGATTATAAGTAACAAGAGTAACTCAACAGTTATATAGGTACTGTACTTTTAAGATGATACAACAAACTTTTGTCTGGTGAATGGAACATTATCAATTAATTGAAGTCATGTTTGTTTCCAATAGATCAATATACATCTAATGTTCACTCTCTTTTGGCTCCGTTTGTTAATGTGGGGAGACAGATGCACCAATTATTACATTAATGATTCTATAATGTGATCATGGACCATATGACGGTGGATCAGAGATCGTGGATCAATTTTTCAAGTTTTATTATTGTAATGTGTGGTCATGCTTCAATTTCTGTCCTCTTTAAGATCATTGTGCCCTCAGCAGTCTGACTTTTAAACCAGCTGTAGCCCTGGTGTATGGCACACACACTTTAATATATTTTTGTATTTTAACAAAGGACAAATGGATGTTTAACACTCTTTGTATGTATTGTTATGATGTGTATAGGTTGTGTATGACTACTGTTTGCAAACAAAATGGCCCTTTGATATTATTGTTTTTTTTATGCAAATGAATTGGCTTTTTGAGGGCTTTAACATGCTCAAATCTTGCCGAAATTTGCTGAAAATATACTACTCATTTATTTTCATTTATTTTTTCTATTTATAATTTTTTTTATTTAATTTCATTAATTTCCAAGCAGTCTGCTGCTGCTTGTTTCCATTTGATGTCCTGAGGCTGCCCCCTGCTGGGTTCCTCTGCTGCTCTTGCTTGTTTACATTGTTATTTATAAAAAAAAAAAGGAAATTACATCTGCTTTAACCGAGCATTGGTTTTAAATGTAACTGTGTATAAATGTATATATATTAATATATATATTGAGTATTTTATCTGGAGGAATCTCACGTGAGCGAGTAGCCTGCAGGGCTCCGATCAATACTCTGTGTATTTCCTGAGGCCACACAGGATGATTTACTGCTGTTTACACTGGCTGCCGTCGGCCAGAGGTTCCGGCTCTGCTCCTATTAGATTAGCTGAGGGGAAACCAGAGGCTCGTTGCCAGGCGACGACATCTAAACACGCCAACGTTTCCCGGCACAAGGCCGAAGATTTGACATTTTATTTTGTTGACCCGAGTCCCACGCTTTAACCACGGCCATACTTATAATACTAATAAAGAACTCTGAAGCAGGAAGGCACAGGAGGCTGTATATGGACAGGAATGTCTCCTGCGCTAATAAATATCTAGCATCTACAGTCCGATTACACATACTGCAATATTCTAGACGTGTACTTTTAGCTTTATCCTCTGAGAAATTTGAAGTGTAGAGACACCAAAAGGTAATACTGAAAATAATTGTATATTTAAAATGTTTATATATACTTAAAATACTTTTACATTCTTCAGATACAAAGACCTACTTTAGGCTGTTGTGTGCGTGTGTGTGTATGTGTGCTTGTGTGTGTGTGTGTGTGTGTGTGTGTGCGTCCCTTGATGAGAGTGTAATGTGATTTTTAACTTGAGAGCCATGCCACTAATACCAGGATGCTCAGGGTTTGATGAAACAATAGTAGAAATATCTGATCTTGATGGTGAAAGTCTGAAACTAAGTTGTCTTTTCTAATATTGAATTATTTTGTACTTGAATTTAAAGAGAGTGACTCAAAGCTCATGCAAAAAGAAAGACACGCAAGGCCTCTATCACTGTAACCACAGCCTACATTAGCTTTTTCTTTCCTGCCTCACTTGTTAAAGATTCTGTCTTTGCACTTATACATGTTTGAAATCTGACTGCTGAAAGTTGTCTGAATTTTTGATATTTAGTTAAAGTCTTCTTCTGTCTCCTGCCTTTGTTTAAAAAACACAATTCTTTGGATTGGATGTTTTTCAGTGTGCACAGTGTTGCACAGTGTCACGCTACAATGGCAGGCTGCTTCTCTTTCCGTTCTCTTTCAGCCAAACAATGTCCTCCAATGAGAAAAAGTGGGGTCCGTCAACCCAAAAACACGTGCTGGGTTTGTTGGCGTCGGCCAGCACGGCGTCTGCGGGCAGCAGCGGGGAGCCCTCCTCTATCATCACCGTGTAGAAGCTGCGGGGTTTTTTGGAGATGATGCACAGACACTGAACCCAGTGCTGGACAGGAGGCGGCTCCAGCTCCTCCTGCAGCCTCCTCAGCTCTGACATGGGGATCATGGTGACTGCATTTTTCTCCAGGGAAACATCGGCCCCCTCCTCGCCTGTGCCGTCCTCCACATCCACCACCACGCCATTGCTGCAGCTTTCTCTTTCCTCCTCATTCCCATTTCCATCCTCAGGCGGCTTATCATTGTCCTTTCGGATGAACACCACTGGGATCATCTCCACTCCTCCGCTCAGTTTGAAAATCCAAAGTCCCAGTTTGTAGTAGCAGTCTTCACAACACACCTGACAACACAAGGCAGAGAAGTGTCGCTTTGATACATCATGTTAATATTTGACCAAATCTGTCTCATTTTACCTTCATGTCTTTGCAGCTACTCACCCAACAGCAGCACCGCGCCATGAGGAACACAAACATGGAAGCTGGAACACCGACGATAGTGATCTGAAAAATAACAATTGTGAGAAAATCTGATATAATCCACCTATAAATTATTTTGTAACCTTTAAATCTTTTCTTCGAAGGTCTACAAAATAAGAGATTTGAGAAAGATTACACACAATTACACATTTAACTGTCTAATTATTCATCTGAGTCTAATTGTAATGTACAGTCTTACCCAAGTTATCATGACGGTCCAAAGGGTGGAGCTACGTTTTTCTACAAGGGAGAGGACTGTAGGGAGACAAGGCTACACACACACACACACACACACACAAACACACACAGAATTAAACAAAAAAAGTCACCAAATGTTGAAATTGGAGAAGTTCTTCCCTCACTCTTTACTTTATCAATCAATTAATCAATTTTTTCAGTTCTCTCATCTCTAACTACATTTTACCTTCTCGTAAACTAGGCTGTTTCCAGCTCCAACCTAAAACAGACAGGAAAAGATCAAGACACTGTAAAATATACACTATGTTGTTTTATGATACTTTTTAGTTTTAAATGAGAGCGACTCACACATCCAGTGCTCTTGTCCTCTCCTTCACACAAACAGGAATCTGGGATCAAAAGCCCCCAGTCCTGATAGCCTTCAAGTCCACAACATTCAAACTGGGCCACACACACACACACACACACACACACACACACACACACACACACACACACACACACACACACACACACACACACACACACACACACACACACACACACACACACACACACACACACACACACACACACACACACACACACACACACACACACACACACACACACACACGTAAGAACACGTTAAAAAACTTCCCATACAAGAAGTAAGTCTTATTTCCTTACCTCAGCCTGCCAGCGGTAAACGTTACTGAGCATGGTACAGTTCTTATCATTCACGTGAGATTGATTTATTCCCGGTACGTCAGTCAGAGGGATCAGTTCCAGGTAGCGATCTTTAAATTCTTCTATGTCCTGCAGGAGAACAGAAAGACCTACAAATATTTATAAGTCCTTGTATAGGTATACATCTATCTATCTAACGTTAAGCCACAGTTCACGATCCTCCTCAGTAGATGGAGTTGATCACCAACACGAGAAAAGCGAATAAATACATTTCCAAAAAAGGTCAAACTTTTGCATCAAAGGAAGTCAAAATGTGGATGAAAGCTCTGGAAAAAAAGCCCCTGTAGTAAATCAACTGTGGGTGAAGATATTTGTCAATTCAGCTGAACCATAATCCTGCATGAAGATTGATTACTTGACAGCTCCCAAAAGTGAAGCCAAATCATCTTGATCGCCCCCTGGTGGCTGGCTGCAGTCGATGTCAAAATACCCTTCTCCTCTATGTTAGTGGAGTGGATCAAACAAAATAGTCCAAGTACACGTCAAATAATATTTCTCAAAGATGGTCTCTGTCATTTTGATGCTAGATAAAAACAAATTAACCCCTCATGATTGACAGCTGAGAACTTGTGATTGGTCAGACGAGTGAATCGACAGGACAGGACGACCGCTACCGAACAGACCATGGCTCCAAATCGTGCTAGAAGATGGCAGGACCCATGATCCAAGATATTTTCGCTTTCTAGAAAGTGGGAGGAAGTGGAGACGGGTCGTCCATCTTTGTTTAAAGTTTTTTGAGCTATATAATCAAAATGGGATTTACTAACCTGATTCTCTTTCTCCCAAGTCTTTGCAAAGGAAACGGTCATAGCCACAAACACGACAAAGATCGCAAACAGTGACTGTGACAACAAAAGAGAGGAACATGAGTTTAATGCAGTTTTTTCTCTGGGTGAACACACACACACAGAGGGAGATACATACCAGTGGTGCATAAAAGGTCCCCTTTATCCAGATGTTCATTAGTAGCATGAAACAGATGGGCACAGCCATGCCTGTCCACAGAGACACCAGAAAGGTCTCCTGGGTCAGCCTGGACTGTAGAACAAACCACGGTCACATCAGAATGGACAAGGACACTGACAAGGTCTGAGTATCAAATCTTAATTGTGTCAAGTTGATGTTTTATTGGAGGAGATATAGCTTCCAAATTCTGAACCAAATCGCAGGTATTGCATCAATATTAGTCAAAGACAAATAATGACCAGTCATATTTGTGGCTGCTACTTAAAGCAACTATTATTTGTATATTTATTTACCTTTGATCTTACAAATGGTTTTCGAAACACATTCGATCTCTCCTTAATTTAGGAAATCATCTAAGATATAATGTGTGCTAATACTGTAATTATAATAAAGATAATATAAATTTATTTTCGCCCTTATAGTTGAGAGATGTTTATCTAAATGATATTTAACGCTCATGAGGACCAAAATACATTTAGACACATTTGAAACATGGTCCTAGGTTATTGTCTTATTCTCTTGTATGTATTATATATATTATATATATAAATTCTTTATGATGCAACAAACAACCAATGTCAAAGACGCCTGAGTGGTTTTACCTCCTCACTGTGCCCACATTCAAAGCTCTGGTTGTTTAGGAGATGTCCTGACTCCTTCAAGATGGACACCGCCACAGCCAACACCTAGAAAACAACATTACCATATTAGGAAAGTAATTTCATTCTTATTAAAAGTGATAGAAAGTGACAAAGTTTATTTTATCCTCTCCATCTATCTCTCTATCTGGTGAATAAAATATTTACCAAATATACCATCACCAGCCCAGTAGCAGTCCACAGTCCTGCGCTGGGTGTCCTGTAAACCTTCTGTGTCTTTTCGTCCCTGTCCTCAGCAGCCATGTCTTCACAGGTTTGATTCCCCAGCTGCCTGCACCCTGTTGTCACTGTGAGAGCGGGCAGATGTTTCACTGTGAGGTAAGGGATGAGAGGGTGTCTGCCTGTCTAGACCCCGCCCCTCTTGAAGAGGCTGAGAGCACATCCAGAGTTCTAGACCCTCGAGGGGATTAACTGTGCTGTGACTGTGAGTGAGACAGGACCAAAGGGCCTCATGTGTTGACGTGAACTGACCCTCATTCATTTCCAAGACGCTTTATAAACTGTCCTGTACTGTGTCTATAATGTGAAGCAGTGTTATACAATATAAACAATTAGATTATAGTTTCACTCTCAGTATTTGTGACGCTAGATTACAATGAACCAATTATATATGACCGCTAGGGGGCGCCAGTGAATAACTAAATTTGGTTTTGTTTTAAAGTGGCTGGAAAGACCTTAAAACTCTTATTTAAAGCCACAGTAGTCGTCCAGTAAATGTCAAAGTTATAAAGACACTCAGTGGCACAACAAAAGTACTGACTATTATATTATTTGTTATAGTATTTACTTTTTCCCATACATTATTGATTTGTAGCTGATTAACTCAGTTTTAATGTTAGTTTTGAATCTCTCTTTTTTTGTTTTAAAGTACACACATGAACTGTTTTTAACTTACTTATAAATTCACCTTTAACCTGTTTTTCATAAAGATGTTCACCCCTCAGGTCTCTGTGTATTAAAGGTAAGTAAATGAAATACACCACACACGGTTTTAAGAAAATAAGTTCTCAATTATTTACTTATGCAATGATTAATGCAATATAACAATAAAATAAAAATATAAATGTTCTTTTTGTCGTTAAACCTTCACAATAAATTTCCCTTTTTTAAGGTAAAACTCTGAATTGTCCCTTTTTTCACAGGAAACACAACAAAGGAATTATACCTCTTTTGCAAGAAATGTAATAACTGAAATAACCCTGTTTCTTCTTTTCAGGTAAACACAGTAAATAAAAATATCCTTTGTTCTGTTTTAGTGAAACACTATCACAAATATTCACAGATATCAATAGACTTTTTAACCCAAAAATATCAATGCAGAACCTTCAATTCACTCAAATTCACTGAAATGCAATATGTGGACCCACACACCTGATAACTAAAGCCGGCACTTATTACTTTACTTCAAATAAACCTGGGTACCCCTTTAGTGCATCGGTGCAGGCCTGGATGTCGCTTGGGATGGGCTGGTGGTTGGAGAAGAGGTGAGTTGAGGAGAAGATCCGTCCGGAGGAAACGAAACCCCGTCACTGCCGATGTCGCGGTGTTCGCTCGTCGTCTGCAGCTCCACGCTCCTTTCCCCACAGTCACTGCTGAATAGGTAGCTTGCTGCTAACTCGTACAGTCACTGTGAGCTAAACTAGCCGCTGTGTTAGCTTCTAGCTTCACGTCGTCCTCACGGTTTGAGTAATCCACTCACACCCACAGGAAAATCACCACTGAGTCCTCTGGAGAGTCCGGGTTGAACGCCTCCACGACTTGGTCACTCAACGTCTGTACAACAGTCTCTTTTCGTTACTGTTCTTCCTACATACTCCGCGTGTCTTCTCTCTGCTCGCTCCGCCCTCTTTTTCGTCCCCCCCTTTTCTTCCCGTCCCGAAACAACCTCAGAGGTTAGGTTCCGGCCCACCTCAATTAACCCCATACATGCTGGTACATATTACGTTTACAGATACATTATACTTCAAATAAAACAATAAACACATAATATATACTTTTAACTGTTTTAACACTTCTATAGTATTTTAATGAATTTCAACCTTTTTTAATCACACTATTTATATGCTTGGAAGAAATTATATTACTTAATATTTTTAACCGGGTTACAGATTATTTAATAAATATTGTCAGTGTGGTCTAGACTTGCTTCCATGGGCAGTCAGTTCGGTTGTGTTGTCCATAAACTCACTCCATGTAAAACACTCAAGGTGCACTCAAACAGACACACTTATACCCATATACACACACACAATTCTCCAGCGATGGGACAGTAATTACGTGTCTAAATCTGACAGAGCGCCCAAACCACCAGTTCCTGGGAATGTGTGTGTGTGTGTGTGTGCATGCATAGGGAGGCCGAGAAGGGCCCCAGGACCTGGCCTCACTGGTCCACTTCGCCCACAGCTCTCAGCCTCACACACTATTATCTCTTCAGTCAGACCAGATCAGACCTCCATGTTTGTTTTTGCAGATTTAAACAACAATCTTTGTACGTGGGAAATATCAGTGATCCCACCAGAGTACTTTCCTTGAGGGCAGTTTGGAGAGATGTGTGTACTTCTACTTACCTTGAATTTGGTATGAGAGGTGACATTCACACTTTTAGGGCCTCCAGACTCCCCTCCTGCCAGATTCCACTTTTCCTCTCTCTCCGTCTCTCGGCAGTTTTCCATCAGTCAGTTCCAGACATAGAGAGAAGACAAAATAAAAGGAAAACCATCCGAAAACGTCTTAGTTCCATAACAACATAAATCCTCAAAGTGTCTGGGACTCTCCTAGAAGGATGAGGACATTCTTCCAGAAGATTCTCTCGTTTGTTTTTATGATGTTATTGTGTGTGGGTCGGAAAGCTCCCATAGTTGTTCAGGTTGGTTGATGGCAAAGGTCATAACTCACTCGTCACTCCCTCTAGTGACCCCTCGTCCCCCCTGGATGGGTCACTGTCATCCCATAGGACAAATATAGGAATGTCAATGTCCTAGATTTTGTTTTCATACTTATTTAGTCTTGGTTTTACTTCAATGCGGAACCCTCTCTTTCATATAATCATATTGAAAGTCTATAACACAAATCGGGGGCATGGATGAGTTGTGCAAGACGCCATTGAGTCAATCCTCTACAGGGTAGAGTCTACCCTGAGGGAAGACGTCTTCACCAGAATTCATAGCTGCAACAGGCCGACTCACGTTCTCCCCCTGTCTTCTCTCTGTGTGTGTGTGTGGGTCCAGATCATCCTGCTGTCATCCAACATGCAGCTTCACGCTCTGCCTTCTACACGCAGACACACATGTGAAGTCCAAAAACACAAACGTTGGGAAGCGACAGTGAGCTTGTGTGTGTGTGAGTGTGTGTGTGTGTGTGTGTGTGTGTGTGTGTGTGTGTTTGTGTGTGTCTGCAGGGAGCCTCCCTCCCTCGGGGTTGTGTATGGGCTTGTTACAGCAACATTCCTCCTCTCAGCTGCTTCTGAACAGCACATTCCAGCAAGAGAGCGATAGAAAGAGAAACGAGGGTGAATAAGAGGGAGAAGCGGAAGAAGAGGGGAGCGAGAAAAAGGAGGGAGTCATTGAGGGAGAAGTAAAAAAGATGGAGTAAAGAAGGATAGGCAGAGGAGATTGGTAAAGGAAGGGAAAAAAAGCATTGATAATGATAATATTGGTACATAATGTAATTGATCCTTGTCAGGTTTTCTGTGTGCAGCTGACTCCTCCTCTGCTCCACACACAGGTCAGAGGTCAGGTTCAGATACAGTCCAGAGAAACCAGAGCCAGTGCTGAGAAAGGAAGTGAGTGAGAGGAGGGGGCCACAAGGTCTCTCTTAATATATTATTCCCCATACAAACATAAAGCACACACACAGCACACACACACACACACTCACACACACAAACAAACACACACACACACACTGCTCCTCAGTCTGCTTGACCTGTTTCCACTGAACTGGAGGGAAGATACAGATCTCACCCAAAACAGAAACACGCATAATGTTCAGCCGCACAACTGCACAGCAAAAATAAAACCACACAAATACTGATAATGATGTTGATACAATAATAACAATAATATCAAAGACTTGTGTTAATTTATTTAGAGTTGAGATCAGACTGATACAGGCAAACAAAAATCTTTTACAATGAACCAATTAGTCAATCGATCAGCTAGTCATTTAGAATGTGTGTAGTGTGTGTGTCAGAACAAGAGCTCGAAAGTGAACACACACACACACAGATTCGTTCAACCGGTATAATGACAATTGAAGATTGATTTTTAACACTTTAAGCCCCCGGTCCCATGAGGTTCCTACAAAATAAAGGGACAATAATAATCCACATTACATGAAATAAAAGACTCAACCGGCCTTTCCCTCTTCACATATTAATTGGATAAATTATGAAACAGAAGAACCTATATAACGAGATTCCTGTAAATGAAATAACATCTATTGACATGTACATAGATAAATTATCGGTGAGTGCTATGTTTTGAATCAGTTAAAGAGAGAAACAGCAGAAACAGAAAAGAAACAAGAATGGAGATCCTGTATTCATACGTCACCTGCACGATTCTCTCATGTCTAGTGCTAACTGAGGACAGAACAGAAATATGAGGGGACGGGGGGAAAAGAAAGCAAAGAAGACAGCATAAAATATTTACTGGGATAACAAGCCCAATAAGCTTCAAGACAAGAGAAAGCATTTTGTTTGTGTGAAAGGCTTGTTGGCTCAGCCACAGCGTCCCTGCTTCTTCTCCCTCTCGCTTGGCCTGAATAGATGGGTTTGTTTTTCGTCACTGGTAGAACTAAAGGAAAATAAAGTGACTCAAGTCCTCTTTTCCTTGTGTGTGTGTGTTTGTGTGTGTGTGTGTGTGTGTGTGTGTGTGTGTGTGTGTGTGTGTGTGTGTGTGTGTGTGTGTGTGTGTGTGTGTGTGTGTGTGTGTGTGTGTGTGTGTGTGTGTGTGTGTGTGTGTGTGTGTGTGTGTGTGTGTGTGTGTGTGTGTGTGTTTACTGGAGAAAGGAAATTATCCATGCATAAGAGTCTGTGGAGTTCCCGGCCTCCAAGCAACTACATCCAGAACACAGTTTGCTTTCTCTGTTTGCATTTGAATGAAGTGGATAATTATTAGAATTATTACATAACCCTAATTTTAATCGGCCTCTGCTACTAGTCCTTATATTAACATTGCTGCTACAATACAAATGATATCAGTACTTCCTGCTGTTTAATTCTGTCTCACTCTGTTTTTCTGAATTTCATACATTCCTCTGTGACCATTAGTCGAGATGTTACATGGTACAATTGTTTGTCTCTATTTCTGGTAATATCTTAATCCAGATGATATATCTGAACCACTAATCTGCTGGCTGTCGGCTGCGTCTTCACTCTACGCTCCACATAATCTGTCTCTCCAACAATTTATCTATCTATCCATCTATCCATCTATCTATCTATCTATCTATCTATCTATCTATCTATCTATCTATCTATCTATCTATCTATCTGCAGATGATGAACCTGTTTTCTTCTGTTGCCTTTGTTTATATATATATAAATATTTAAACTGTCATCCTCCCCCAATGAGAGGAATTGTACAGAGCGCCACCTGCAGCTCTTACAAAACTGAACTACTTTCACATGAATGCATCAGTGATTTACTGTAATTTCCCCACCATATGTATATATATATATATATTTATACTAATACTGTGGGACATGAGAGGGGATGGGTTTAGATTTCGACAATATTTCCTACTTACATCATACTTAACTCAGACTTAGGCAGAGCTACCAGCTTAATAAAAAAGGATAGAATCCATCCTATTATATATACTGCTTATCCTTCCAGGTCATGGGTGAGACGAGTGTAGGGCCAACTTATACAATCATTCACGTTCACATTCAACTCTACGGTAAATTTAGAATCTCTTATTAACCTCACCCCAATCTGCAAGTCTTGGACTGTGAGAGGAATAAAAAAATTAATGATTAATTTCTGACAATGGATGAAGGAATTACTCGCCTCGATCATTCTAGCCCCAGACTAGTCGGTGATTGTCTGATGAATGTATGAAGATGAATTAAAGAAGGTGAATACATGAAACCATGCATACAACAAATGGAGAACACAGAGGGAATTATCCACCTAATATAAAGCAATTCCCCACGTTTAAAAAAACACGTACAGTTATATATGATCTGTAACAGTATGATGATTTACATAATGTAATATACGTTTTTTATTTACTTCATACAATATTGAATAAATCAAAAACAAGGAAAAAAGTAGACACTTTACAAACATAGGCAATAAAGATAATACATCAGTATAGATGAATGAAAATATGTATCTATGCAAATTTTCAAAATAAAACAGAATAAAGAATGAAAAAACACATAGTCAAAGGTTAAATTGAGGTTTGAATGTTAAATTAATTGAATAGACTCATAATACATCTCGACATGAATTCTAAAAGATGGAAGAGACATTGACCATTGACTTTATGGATGTGGAATTTCCAAATTTAAACAGATACATTGATTATGTGTTGAACTTTGGGGTTTTTATATTCTCATTATACAACACTGGCTGTGTGGTCATTTAATTATTACCTCCTAAATTCACATTTATTATAAATATCCACAATGCATATGTGTTTATTTTGGCGGAGCTGCGTCAAAACAACGGACAGACATCCCATCCAATCAGAGGCGGCTGTAGTATGGAGTTACAGCCGTGCTCGCCAATCATACCCTGACCCCAGGTGTCTGTCGTCCAATCACGGGGCGGTATGCGCTGGAAGAGGAGGGGCGTGCTCCTCGTTGGCTTTGCCCAGTCCGGATATTGCTCAGTCGCGAGCGAGCAGCAGTGTGTGAATGTGGCAGCGAGGTGAACAGGGAGGGGTGCTCACACTTCGACTCCTTTCTTTACACAGTTTTTTAATCCACGTACACCACCGTTAATTTCCGGTTTGTGTGCCGGCTCGGCGGTGAACTTCTCCGCGGGGGCAGAAACCTCGTCCTGCCGCTGTATTTTTCTTCCTCCTCCTGGAGTAACCCGCTGCCGCTAGCCGAGGAAACAGCCCCGAAGAAAAGAAGGAGAAACAACATGGGGCGATGATAAAAGAAGAAGAAGGTGTTGCGTTGTGAACCGACGATGACTCCCTGGGGGGACCCGTGAAGCCTATTTATTTTTATTTATTCCCCCCCTCTCTCTTCCCTTTTACCCCCTTTCTTTTTTTTTTATTCTTCTCGTTTTATTTGAACGTGTTCTCCTCCCGTGTTTCTCTGTGGAGAGCTATTAGCTTATTTATTTTTTTGCGGGGAGGAGAAGGCGAACCAGGACTGGAGGATGGAGCAAGCCGGCATCCTGAGAAAGTTTATCCAGGGGGTGAAGGCCATGAGCGAGGGGGACGAGGACAGGGGAGAGGACAACTTCGGCAACGACTTCATGGTGGGTTCAAAACAAAAAAAGAGCATACAAATCCACACTAGCTGATTTTAAACCTCCTTCTGTCTGTTACCCCCATTATCCCCATCATGCTGACCCTCCGTACCCCCCGCCTCCCTGTATCCCACAGGAGGTGAGGCAGGGGCGGCCACACTGCCCCCTCTTCCTCTTTCCTCCCATTTTTCCAGGCGTTACATGGCGGCCTAGCATTGTCCACACGCCGCAAGGAACACCACCGGCTCCCGTTTCTTCTTATAATAACGAAACAAACAACAAAAACAAACGAGGGACATGTTAACGCTCCCCCACCTCCCCCTACCCAAAGGCTCGTTTCCTTTTTTAACTTGGCCTCGTTAGCATTAGCTTAGCATGCAAGGCTAAAGTGTCTGTTAACCATGCCTGAGTGTGAGGATACAGTGTTGTCCTGTGATCTCTAAGAAGCACTGACCATACAACTGCATCTACAGTGTTGTTCCCTCAATAGCATTGTGCATACTGGTGTATCATTAGGACGATGGGACGTCTGTAGTTAATAATATACATATAAGTTAGGGAAATCTACTTCCACACACTCATTACCAACCTCTATTTAATATATTCCGTTTACCTGCAGCTTTCAGGCCCAGCACACATAGTTTAGTCCACCCCAGGAAGAGCAGATAAACCACAAAGCCGAATACTTCCTGAAGCTTGATTTAGTGAAGGGTTGGCTGTATTTCCCTGGTGTGCCTAATAAACTGGCCCCATAGTGTAAATGTTCATTGGATAGACTCTGAGGAATATAGCATAATTATTGGTATCTCGTGGAGACGGACTTTTGAGATCCAAATAGACACAATAGTATTCTAACTACACATATCTGTCTGCCTTATGTTGACCGCTAACCTGCAGTCATACGTGTGCCTTCACTCTATCACTATTGTGTTGCAACCCTAGACTCAAAATAGGACCTCTCCCAGGCTTGTGAAATAGCAGAAATAGACACCAAGGAGACGACACTTCTCTGATAACACACATGTCATCTTGCGAGTGCTTAAGTCTATTGGTTTGGATGAGGATATGTTCGGGAATACTGTGCTAACCGGATGGCTCATACACAATTATGACCTCCATCTGCAACCGTGTAAGTTTGAATTAATCGGTTTGTTAGTCAATTTAAAGATGAATCAGTTGCAGGTTAACATGGTGGAGTGAAGCGTTTTGATTTATTTTATGGTATTGTGCTGTGATTTGTCAGGGAATGAGGCTAATCAGAGTCAGAATAGTAGCATTTTTCTCCTTTTGCCTACAGTTACACACACATACACACATACACACACATAGAGCCTTCTCCTCACTTCCTACTTCACTAAGCTGCTTGCTGGAGCTTGCAACATTCTTTCTTGGCCCATTTCATAACATTTTGTCCTGGCTTTAAAAGTGGAGCTTTATCAACTGGGTACACTTGGAATAAAAGCTGCAAAAGTTGACAGGCGGTTTGGTCCAAAATTAGGGACAAAACTAATCCTGAAATATGCAGAGCTCCATGTATGGGTCTAGTTTGTAGTTGATGACCTGCCCCGTCCTGTCTTCAGGCGTGTGTTTCAGAAAATAGGGAGGTAGCGGATGTTGCACAAAAAACAGACTTACAGACTCATTGGTGGAGAAACCAAGAGGAGATAGGAATAGTCTGCTGCTCGCTTATTTACGGGGCATTCGGTTCGTAATGCACGTGATCCGAAATAAAACAGTTGCGTCATTGAATAACTATCTCGTATAATCTCTACCCTTACAAATTCGGATTCAGTACATATTCCTGTTGACTGCTGCTTCATCTCAACCGTAAAGATATGATATGTAACCGTTCCTAATTAACGTGTCTAAAAACGACTCGACCCATGTTATATATATTTTGTTGACTTGTTTCCAACAATATTTAGACCCTGGGAAATCCCCGATTTTATTCAAGGAAACAGGACTTTTAATTCTTCCTTTCACTGTTTGTAATGGTGTCTCGTAATGGATCGCGGTTATTCATTGCAATTTGCTGCATATCTTGAATATTTTTTTTATTGGCCATGGTGGTGAAGACAACCAATCCCATGATTCCACGCAGCTTCATGACATCATCAAACTAGGTCTTTTGTTATTGTTTTAATTGAGAGACCCCTAGCGGCCAACGTTCCATGTTGTATGTTTAACTCCTCCAAGCAGAGGTGGAAGGGAAAGTAGACAATTGATTTATCACCGCCATACTTCTCATTCAAAACATCAACAACATATAGCACTCTGCTATAGGGAGGAGCCACGAGCAGAATAACAAAACATCCCTCTGTTGGCCTTTGGGCACTTCCCTCCATTCAGTAACTTGACCATCTAACAGCTCACATAAATTAGATTTGTCGACCATCAAAGTGCTTTTAATATGAACTATTTTATAATCTGTTTTTTCCCAGTAATCACGTTATTTTTCGGCTTGCAAACTTGCCTAGTATAATCTTTAAGGCAACAATGTGAATCGGGCTTCGGGCCATATTTTTTCACAGCTGTTATAATTGGCTTGTGTTGGAGTTTCATCTAAATTATTCAGCAGGCGGCTCATAGGCGAGGAAACTTGTTCTGATCAAGTTGAGTACAGGTGCGTTCCACTGTACCAAGAACAATTGAGCTGCATCAACCAACATTTGAGTAAGAGCCTTGAGTGGTTGCTGCTGGTCTGTCGTACCAATTTCCAGATTATTTGAGGCTTTCAATAGCTGGAATCCAACTCGCAATAACGCAAGTGCATGGGCTGTGCTCGTCTGCACACTGAGTCACCAGAACGCCCTGACATAACAGCCACTTTAACTGCCTATTGTTGTTTATATATAGAAAGTGTTTTGTAGGCATAATTGCAGTGCTCTGTCGGTGCAAGTAGTCGGAGATTATACATTATAGTTTGTCCAGAGTTCTTTTTCAGCTGTTTGACAGAACAGGACCACTTGAGGACACTTTTCCACCTGGTGACCAAATGTGTCCAGAGCCGTTTTCCGGTGTTCACTGATTTTGTCATGTTTTGGCCGCCAGAAACATTTTTGTGACCTCCTTTGGCTTTAGGAATTCGCACAGGGTGGTTTTGGTTAAAAAATATGGGAAACGTATGGAGAAACATCTATGTGGGATTTAATAACGTGGCAGATTCCATGAGGGGCAAGGAGACGGAGAAACACACGTTGAACAGTTGGATCCAGTCATTTCTGGTCATAATCTCGGTGCTCCAATCATCAACAGGCTAGATTCAGAGCCGATATGATCTCTCACAAACAAACAACATTATAAATCTTCCTGTATCTATTTTTTCTTATCTGCTGCTGTGTTTTTTCTGGTACATTTTTGATACGAGTATGTTTGAAAGCTGACCTAAAATGCTCCGCGTGCTGGTGGCTCCAAATGTCAGTGAGACACTCAGTAATTATTTGAAAGATTTAAGCTCCAGGAAATCGGTAGTGTGCAACATGTCATCAGTAAAAGGCTCACTGGAGGATCATTTGAAACCAATCATCTGATGATGATGATCATGATGATGATGATGGCTTATTCCAAAGAGATAAAAAGTATCATGCCCTGTTTAAGCCTAGAGTCTGTCTCATGACGCAGGTTCTGCAAAATTGGGGCAACTGTGCAAGAGCTGCTTTCACAAACCCAACAATGGCAATCTCACTCGTGTCGCACGGGTGGTCATCAACCCACGACTTTCCAAACTGGCAATTAGGGCCCTTGTGTAAGAGAGAGCTTTTCTCTTCTTTATGTATATATCGTTTCTATTGCTACACTATGGAGCCATTCAGGGAAGATTTAAAGATGAAATATTTGAGGAAAATATTGATCATGATGATTCAGTAATTAAAAGGAAAGTAAATATGAACACACTAAACAGACATTTTCAAAGTAAGTCAGTCAATAGATTAAAGAAACCAGTTGAAACATTCATAGATTTTCAGGATTTGTTTCTCTTTTGAAAGGCGACAGAGATTAAGTGCAGAATTTAAGTGTCTGGTGGACTAGCCTCTTACATTTTGGAAAGTATGACGCCTCCCTGATAGTGTGACTTTACGTATCATACATATCATCACTGAGGCACCAGATGCAAAATCATTTTCTCCTGCCCTTTCTTGATCGTCTTCCTCGTTCAATGTTAAATACTGCCTTTCAAATCTGGCTTTAGCTTCACCGTCCTCTGGGCAGAGCTCTCAATGTTCCTGCTGTCTCGTAGATGTGTAGTTTGGCACTTTAGTTGCAATGTGTCGCTTCCTGTGGGCAAAGAAAGTGTCTGTATTTGACACAGACCTTTATCTAGATGGTGAAAATGAGGAGCGTATGGTTTCTCTGGCTTAAGAGTCTAGAAGCACTGTTCTTTTAGATCCCCCCCCCAGCCTTTTTCGTGGCCATATGTTTGATTTGTAGTTTCTAATTCACTGTTTATGCCCCCTGAGCTGTAAGGGGTGTACATTGAAGGCCGGGGCTGACCAGAGGAAGTTAAAGTTCGTGCTGCTGATGTAGGGAGGCAACAATTAGTGACTGTGCTCAAACAACATTTCAGATTTTTGGACTGTTTATTGTTTTAAAGTCTGTTAGAAAACTTACTGGACGTGACAGATGCAGCAGAGTACGAAAAGAAATGCATGCATTGTGTTATAAATCATCGGAAAAGTTTTGATTTCACCGCTAAACAAAACAGTATTCTATGTGACGGTCGTTCTTTCAGGACAGAGTGTGTATGTTTTTGTGTGTGTGTGGTGGTAGGAGTTCAGAGTTTAGCTGCAGGGATTGAGCTTGTGACCTCTGTGTTATGGGAAAGCTTCTGTAACTAGTCGGCCACCACAGTCTAAAAGAAACATGCTATTACAGGAAACGTATCCAAAAGGCCTCACAGTGTCGTCCACATGCATTTTTCTGTCAGGGTTGTCCCCGGTGGACAGCCAAGTTCTGGCAGTGTGATGGCAGCGTTACAGAAGGCAGGAAATTTGACTAATAATCCAATCTGTTGTTAAACAAGAGGCTGAGGACAAAATTTAAAAACTGTGTGATTTGGTTTCCTTTCATTTGCCGGGAGCCCTCGTTTGGCACATTACCAGATGTTTGCATATGAACAGATGCCTGGAAATCACAGGCAACATACGAGGTGGGAGGAGGAGGCGCTTTAAAGTGTCTTACAGAGGTGTGAAAAATAATTTCACAGGCTCAGCGAACATAGTTACAAGGTGGTTCAAGTTGGAAATGAGAAGCTGCTGAAGGTGTGAAGACAGGAAATAAACCACAGAGGAGCTGACACAAAATGAAACGCAGGTCTGTGTGATGTGCTACCTGTGTCGCAGCACCAACATTTGATTTTCTATCATAAACACACATGTACCTCAACTCTTTGCTGTAGTCTAGACAGGGTTTAAACATAGGGATGTGTGTGTGTGTGTGTGTGTATGTGTGTGTTCCTGCCCCACCTTTGCAGGCAGATCCTGACTCTCGACATCAAAGAACTCCAAAAAATGCAAACACACGCTTCTCTAAACTCGTGTCCTGTCGGGCAAACATAAAATGCACAGATGTGGGCGCAACACTATGGAATATGACAGTGCCAAACGTGCTAGTGTGTGTGGGCAAATGTGTGATTTTGTAGTAGCCGGGGGGGCTTCCCCTTCTCTCTGAGTTGTGTGTGTGTGTGTCTGTGTTCATGCATATGTTAATTGCCCGATCTCCCAGCACAAGATCTGAAAACCTTTTTACTGTCATATTACTCATGGATACACACACACACAGCACCGCAGTGTGTTTTCAAAAGTAAGGTGGACCCGTGTGTTTGCGGAGCTTAATTCAGAAATGACTGGGAGCGACAGAGGCTGCGTTCAGTTCAGACAGACGTCTCCTCTGTGTCAACAGTGTAAGGGACTGTGTTGGTAGTGGTGTGGTGTTTCATACAGTGGTGAGGCAGTGAAATACGATCAGGGATGTCCAGTTAGAGGCTCGGACTTGCCGGTTGAATATACTGTATGTGAGACTGGCCACAGCAGTGCCTCGCTGGATGGCGTCATGTCGCTTTATCACAAAGGTTGTCTCATTTTTTTAGTGGCATTCCTTGGTTTCAAAAACTAAACCACAGATTCCTTCCCTTGTATGTAATGAGTCTGAAAGTGAAGCATAATATGCAACCTGTTTTTTTGCACCACTCCTGGTATGTACGGTATGCTGCGTTCTCATTTTCAAACTCATCAGTCACTCTTTGTGTGGAAAATGAGCTGCAGGCGGCAGACCCTGGGCTCGTTTTATGGCAGACTGTGAAGACTAGACCTTTAGGTTTCTATAAATCTATCTACACACTGATGCACGTGTGACTATAATTGATTTACTCGCTTGAGAAACAGTAGTGGCGAATTAGTGCTACAGTTTGTTCTGTGTTGTGGTCTCATCGGGTGGAACCACTGGCCAGAATATTACCATTTGATCGGTCACACATTGAGGTCCAGTGCTGTTGTTTATGGTGTGTTTGTTTATGTAGGCCCGTTTGCTTTTAAGCCAAGCGGCACAAATTTCAGTTTGGTTGAGTTGGCAAAGTATTGAACCATTAGTTCAGCAACTAAGAGTTTCTGTACATAGGCGGCTGTCTTCTCTGCCTGCTCCCATCATGGTTACAAAAAACAAGAGAAGGCTGGTGTGTGTTTGTGTGGCTCTGCAATTTTATTAGGTGGTTTCCGTGCGTGGGTGCAGGGGCAGGTACACCAAAGGGGTCGGCTGCTGTAGTTGTGAGTGTGTGTGTGTGTGTGTGTGTGTTGCAATTACTGTAATCGGGGGAAAACATCATTCTCGGGTTGGGTTCGGACACAAACAACTGGATGGCTGTTGAGTTCGGGCCGTGTTCAGTTTGTTATGTTCACAAGAATTTGTATGAACACACAGAAACACACACTTAGCTATATAACAGCATATAGAGGTTGAGCAAGACCTCAATCTGAAGATTTATAAAATCACATGGGCACATTAACGTTACAGAATCCGGCTTTTGAGGACAAGCTCACCAGTTTGACCCTCGACATGGCCTGCGAATATCTACGGGGAAGTGATTAATACGCACACACACATACACCAAGCACACAATAAACACACAATGAGTGCCTGCCCCAGATGAATGGGATTATATGCGGTTTGTCCACATCTGCTTCCTGCTGCAGGCCGACATCCAGGAGCGGAAATTACCACCAGGCAAATACCAGCAAATGTTAAGTGTTTTGTGAGCGTGACGTTGCAGTAGAAACCGTCCACTGTGTTTAGGGGCTCAAGAAATGTAGGATCTTGGTGGTATTAGTACAAATGTCCGTGTTGATAAGCACGTCGGTTGGATTTAGATGCTGATTGTGATTTCACACCTATTTTAAATAAATCATTGTGATGAGAGAGGGGAGGTCATGCTGGGAAAATGATGTCATCCTTATCCTCACAGGAAGTCACATGGCGGTCAGCTGCAGAATAGCCCGACTGAAACTGATGGGGGGTCAGTGTGTCTTGTGAGACACTTCTAATAACCCCTGGGTAAAAGTTGCGTTGTTTTTTGAATCCACGCAAACCTTCACTCAAAACTCCACTTCTATTTCCTTTTCTTTCTCTGCTCAGTCGTAACTGGGAGAAATTTGCTGGTTTGTTCCATCTTGATATTTTTTTAGCATGGTGGTCAAAAGAAGACTTTTCGGGAATTTTGGTGTGCTAATTGAAAATCAAACAAAAACAGATTAATGTCCACACCTCATCAGATACACAGACTATACTTCCATCTCTCTCCCTTTTACTTCCTTCATCTTGTCTGTTTCTCCCCACACGTTATAAAGTCACAAACGCAGACCTTTCACTCAAAGGAAGCAGCTGGAGCAGATCACATCTTACAGACTCAGGTTGGAGATATGGTTAAGTTAGCATCATGTTTTTTTAAACATAACCTTCTGCTTTGTCATCATGAACTGGATAAGATCAGATGTGAAGTGATTCTGTCAGATGGTTCAGATTTGAAAAGAGTGACAGACGGAGTGAAAGAAAGCCTGATTGTTTGTGGCTGTAAATGATGGGTTGTTACACTCCCCTGTGTGTGGGTGTGTGTGTGCGTGTTAGTCAATCAGTCACATCCACTCATACTATCAGTGTTCCACTGACCGATATTAGTCAGTAGCCATTAGGTGGAAATGGCTGCACAAAACATGTGTGCATATTTGCGTGTGTGTATACAGCTTGGCTACTAATGCCTGATTGTTGTACATAATCTTTGGTAGGATCTTTAGCCAATGAGAATGTCACACACACGCACGCTCACAGTTAGGACCTCTGACTCACATTAGCGGTCAGGGTGTGGTTTGTTGTTATTTCCTTAGGGATTGGGCTTGATTACAAAGTTCAACTGAACTGCTTGATGAACAGTAGACACCTGACATTGTGACCTGTTGTCTGAAAAAGGCTCTGTCGATCAAAGGGGGTTCAACATTTCTTTATCATATTATTCTCTTTCTTCCAGAGAGATAGATGAGAAGAGCTTAGCACACAGATTGGAAACAAGAAAACAATTCGCTTGGCTCTGACCAAAAGCACCAAAACCCCCTTAAATTCAAGACTAAATGAAGAAATTGTTCGGATTCTAATCGACACCAACATTAATTTGTTTATTATGAACAAAACTTGATTATAAATCAAATCCAACAACAAGGAATAATTTTCCCGGTATGTGACTGAATATTTCTTGGTCCGGAGGAGTAACTTCCTTCAATCTCCGCTGCTTTCCAGTCTTCATGATAAACTAAGCTAACCAGCTTTTAATCTAAACTGTTCAAGCCATTCCTCTAATGTAGCTGTTCTTCATATCATAACCCTTTCCTTTCACAACTCCACATTTCTTCAGACACCTTATTTTTAATATATGATACATTTACAGCATTTTATGACTTTGCACTTCACAGCCTTTTCCCTGATTTGGCATATTAACGCCACAGTGAGACGAGGAAGGCAGAGAGAACGTCAGTCAAGCTTATTGAACTGTCAGAGGCAGAGAAGAGGAGCGACAGGCTCATGGAGTCATTCAGACCCTTTTAGTCTCTGTGCTGTAGCGGTGCATCTTTCCCCCCACATGCTCGCAGCACAGGAGATGGATTTTTTTCTGAGAGCATTGTAAGGGGTGACCTATTTTAGCTTGTGTGTGTGTGTGTGTGTGTGTGTGTGTCTGCATGGAAGGTGACCGTCAGCCTCTCACTTCCTGGCCACACACATGCCCAAATCCTTTTTTTCCTTCACTGTTTCTGCAGGAAAAGTGTATTTTCTGCCAATCAGTGCTCATTGCTTGGTTCATAAAGAGACTGTGTCACTCTCTGTATGTGTGTGTGAATTATTCAGTGTGCCAGGGAAGTATAGTGATGCAGACTTATTCAGCCAGGAGATGGAAAGTAGGTTAGCTCCACTAACAATTACCTCTTTTTTCTCTTTACCTCTGTTGAGCTCTTTCTTCCCCTGTTGGTAGTTTTTAATCTTCCCTTTTCTCTTTCTAATCTTCCTTTATTCTCTGTCCGTCTGTCTCAGCACAGTAACTGCTCTGGCACCCTCGAGCCATTTTAGGCCGAGTCAAGTCATTGTGAAGAAATGTGTCTGTGAGCGCACATGACTCAGTCGTGCCCTGGAGGGGGTCTGTGAAGTCGGCACTGGGCTTTTGGGGGCAACGCCCTGTGTGTGTGTGTGTGTGTGTTTGTGTGTAGTGGCAGTGTAAATCGTGTGCTCACAGGAAACTGGCCAACTCAGTCATGCCATTTAACTCTTATGACTGATAGGAAGCAAGAAGGTAATAGAATCTACAGGGAGCAGAAGCAGACTGGGGAGAGAACAAGACCAACACGGGAAAGTTTTCCTATTTCAAACTTTTTCGCTTCTTATTCTAAGACTGACAGAAATAAAACCACTGAATTGAAGTATTTTATATCAGAAGTATTCAGTAGTATTCAGTGTACTGGAGTGCACATCAAAATTACTGCAGCTCAGTTCGTCCGAAAATATGAAAGTAGTTGAACTTTTGCAAATGGGCCACAAAAAAAAAACGGTTCTCATACCAGATGTCAACGGGTTTAGATTTGGTTGATCTGCTTATTTAACTGACATGACCACAACAGTGCAGCGTCTGCAATCTTATCTTTTAATGTGTCAAAACCATTGAAAACGTTTTGAGTTTCTATATCACTACTAGAGTATTGGTTGCTTCCTTTTCCTGTGAAGGAGAGCGTTTCCTTTGATGTTTGGTACTCGTGCAACTCAAAATATGAACAAGTGCATCTGATAAAATTGTTTGAGTTCTCCACAAACTTGAGGGGCTTGTTGTTTTTCCACTTTATTTATACCATATTGTAACCAAGTCTCCTGGGTGTAACTGTGCATACCATAAAAAATAATTACTAGAGGTCCATCAGCAACAGCTTCTTTCATTTTTCTCACATGCCCACGTGTGCAAAAACAGCACTTTATTAATAACTGCTTCATAGCCAGATTACAGAAACTCTCAAGGGACACAAGGCTTCAAACTAGGCCTTAAACACATTAAACTACGATTAGAATTGTAGAAAATACATGGTATATAATTAGTTTTTAAAGCTAAAATGAAAAAAATGCAGATTTACAGCTTCTAAGATGTGAAGATTTGCTCTTTTAACAGTAAATTAAATACGGTATATTTGTGTGTGGGTCTGTTGACCAGACAAAACACCTCAGGCTCTGGAAAACTGTGATTACCCCTTAATGATTATGCAATTAAATGAGAAGATAAACAGCAGACTAATCAATATATGAAAGAATAGCTCGTTGCAGACATGTTTAGTGACAACCTTAATGACTTGTTTATTTGATCACAAATGTAAAAAATTCACGTGCCCCAGCTTCTCAAATGTGAGGATTTTCTCTATTTCCCTGCGTTATATGGGTTTATTAACTAGTATCTTTTAACTGTTAATCAAAACAAGCAATATAATTACCATGGGTATTTTTCTGTAGCTAAAACAAAGTAAATATTCTTGATTGAATTAATATAATTTATTTATTTTGTTTCGAGAATTTCAGCAGCTCTGAAAAAGCCACACTAAGGAGTGTTTTTACTTGTTAATTCCCTGTGACCAAGTTCAAACCAGTTGTATTTGTATAGCGCCAAATCATAATATACATTCTCTCGAGGCACTTTACATAGAAGGCCAAGACTCGTGTATATATATAATATAAAGAGGAAGTCATCCCTTTTTTATTTGTAATTTTCCCCCATCACATCAATTTTAAAGAAACCGATGCAACCACTAATCGTTGTGTACTAAACAATAATTAAATAAAAGATGCTTGAGTTGAGATGATAGAGGCAAGGATATCTACTCCTCTCTGCCCTCCATCTCTGCACCCACCCCTCTCCTCCTCCTTTCAGAACAGAAGCTAGTGTGAAGCGACATAGTGTGTAAAGGGAGCGTGTGAATGAGCGACACAGACAAGGAATAAAGGAACCCATTAGTTTAGTTACCAAGAGCCTCTTAAAAGCCTTGGCTCTTCTCTCTTCCTCCCTTTCTCTTTCCATCCCTCTCTCCCTTTCTCCTCTTTCATCTTAAATACTCACACTCTCTCTACTTCTTTCCTCTCCCTCTTTTCGCTGGTTTGTAGGCGAGGTCTCTCCCTCTGCTTTATTTCTTCAGCATCCTCCAGGCTGTCCTGTTATTCATATGCAACACATGCTTGTGTCTCTATGCGTTTGTGTGTTTTATGTAACTGAGGAAGTCGGAGTAATTAGAAACAGGGTCTGTCTGCGGGACAGTGGACAGAAGAGAGAAAAAGGGGGAGAGAGACAGGAGCTGGGTCTCCATCCAACCCACTGTTTTTATTGAGGATGCATCACATCATAAAAGAACATTCATGCGGTTTCGCTTTTATATTTGTATGCATATTGTAGTGTAAGGGAGTAAATTGGCTCTGATCTGGGGCCTTTCCACTATTTGTTGGTGTTTCTGGTTTAGGTTGGTTATCGACTTCTGAATTCTACTACCACTCCCTATCTATAAAATATCAGCTGCTGTTTTCTCAGTGTCGTTTGTGACGAGTATAATGTGCTTGTGTAGTGTAAAAAAAAAAACTAACGTTGGGTCAAACCAAACCATTGATGAGGTTCTTCAAAATGTCCGAGTTTAATGGGAGAATCAACCGTTTTATCCCAGTGTGCCACAAAGAGAAAATAACTTATCTTCATTACCGTGTTAGAGGCCATGTTTTTCTCCGCATAATGTGTTTTGTGGGTTTGGGGTTGGGGGGTGCAAACCATCACAAATCATTGCTGACTGCTTTTCCTGCTTATTATGCGTCTTTAGCGTGTGTGTTTGTGTGCGTGTATCTTCCTGGGCTCTGACCCAGCACAGAAGCAGACCTCGTTGGAAATGTGATTCACATGAGGCCAGAGGAGCTCTAATGCTATTACCACACACACACACACACACACACACACACACACACACACAGCTGTTGCCGCCCACGGTCTCAGAGTGCGTACCTCTCTTTCTCTCAAACTCCTTCCTCTCTCTCTGTCTCTCTTCTGCCTCTCCCTCAGTTTGCTGGTAGTCTGTTGCTGTGGTTTAAAAAGGCGAATTGTTTAAAAACTTAATTGTGTCTACAGGTGTCTCTTTGCTGATATTTTGAAATGTTGATGGGCGTGTGTGTCTGATTTTCAGTTCAGGAGAAGTAAATGAACGGGAGTCGAAAGTTGAGGCGGAAGAAATATTTTGTGTGAATTAAACTGTTTGTAGAGCATCAGATGTGTAAGGTTTGAAGGTCATGATACGTGTAGAGGAAGGCCTGTCATCAGAGTGACGGCGAGAAGAGAGGGAGACGAGAAGTGCGACCATTTTTCACATGAGGCTCCAGCAGCATGAACGCCCACGCCGACTTTCTCACACTGAGAGAGAGAGAGAGAGCAAACTAGTCTTAGAAAGAGAGAGACCAGAGTAATTATCTGAGAGAATACAAAAAGGCTCAATGAAAGTTTTATCATGTGAATTGGACCAGGTTTTACTTTTTGGTATTTGTTACAAACAAATCATATAAAAGTACATTTTTTGAAATTTGAGAAGATTTGTCTATAGATGCAGTTATTAACTAGAATGACCCTTGGTAGAGCACATAAATCTGCCCAGACCAAACAGTCCGCTTACAAATCCACATCTGCACATCCTTATAAATATTAGTCCCCTAAACATGCCTGATTTTCAAAGCTTTTAAGAAAGTGGGGGGAAAGAAATTCCTGTGCCTGCTGCCTGATCCACACAAAACAACTCTTCCCTGGCGCATATTGCATCCCATAACCAAGTTTCAGGGTAATTTTTTTGTAATTTTGTTTGCAAACGGTCAAGAGTGAAATCATAACCTCCTGGGATGAGGAAAAAACCCAACAACTCGAGGCTTCCCATCACATGAGGCTGTTCATCTGCATCACTGCTATAAAGCATAGTGTTGAGTGGATACTTTGGTACGAACTAGAAATACGTTATATTCTTATTTGAGTAGCCTTAAACAAATTATTTTATTTTTCCCAATGTCTGAAGACATTTAGCTGAGCTTCGTCCTGCTGCCTGACGGTGAACGGTGTAATTTGTTCTCCCCCCATTAACCAAATGTGTCTTCATGAGTGTCAGCCACAATTTAATTTGGTCACATTAAACTTCATCCACTGTCACACACAGAGGAGTAGGAATGTGTACGTTAGTGGGGAGCTGTGGTAAATTAGTGCCAGATTGAATGGACGGCTTTGGTGATGCACAGATGCGACTTGTGTCACAGCTTAACATTGCTTTTGTGTATCTCTGTCGTGTATGCTGTCAAAGAAAACCACACCCTTCTTGTTGCTTCCCCTCCATTTATACCTACAAACACCTCTTTGGGTAAGAATTAAGGAAATGATAATGCGCTAAACATTCTTCCTCTCTTCTTTCTTCCAGCGGTTACGGCGGTTATCCACCAAATACCGGACGGAGAAGATCTACCCCACCAATGTAGGAGAGAGGGAAGAGAATGTAAAGAAGAACAGATACAAGGATATACTGCCATGTGAGTACTGGCACTCCCACAAAAACACACAGTGGATATATATTGACTCAGCAAACACATATATTTAACAGCTCACGTGTATGGTGTTTAATTAAAACCAAATTTTAATGGTGCCCCTGCTGATGACGCTGGCTACACCAGAGCTTTTTCTGTAAAAATTAAATACTGTACATCAGCAATGTCATGTGTGTAAATACTGATCTGTTGGAGGGAAAGACAGCAAGAGGTATTTAATGACCCCAGGGGAAGCCTCCCGACCCACCATCTGTCCTACTTTTTATTTTTATACCTTTATCCTCTTTTTCTCCTCTGTCCATCCATCCATTCATTAAGGCTTTTAGCAAATGAGCTGCTGATAAGTTAATGGAGGAACTGGTTCACCCGTAACAGATGTGCACACACACACACACGTTCAGTACATAGGAATGAGTGTGTCCATTAACCTCTTTACATGATTCCAGCTTTTGCTTTTTACCCGTGTCCTTGTTTGCCCCTCTTCACTGTTTCTCTTTGTCCTCTTCTGTCTATATGCCTTTACCCATCTGTCTCCATATTTATTTATAATTAAACGATAATGGTAACTAATTCTCTCTATTTGTCTTTCTCTCTCAGTTGATCACACTAGAGTGAAGGTGATGCTAAAAACATCCAATCAGGACACAGATTACATCAATGCTAACTTCATCAAGGTAAAAATTAAGCTTTTTGTCTGAGTGGTTTAAGATTATCTGGTTTGATTATAGTGTCTCACAGTATTACTTTGGTTTATGAATAAAATTAACATCATTTCATTTCTTCATCCTCTCTCTCCGTCGCTCCCTTCAGGGTATGGATGGCCCAGAGGCCTATATCGCAACTCAGGGCCCGCTGCAGAACACTGTCATCGACTTCTGGAGGATGAACTGGGAATACAATGTCGCTGTGAGTACAGTTCATTGAACAGTAGACACCGTAAGAACTTTTTGGTGCCTGTTTTCTAGAGCCCATCAGAAGATTTGGTTATCAGAACCTTATGACAAACAAATGTAATCAAGGCTATTTTACAGTTTAACCATAAACTTTATCATAAATAACTACTAATTAATAGTTACATAGGAAGTGCAGTTAGGATTCTTATATCATGTTTTACCAATGAGGGATGTTGTGCCAGTGGTGTTAGTATGTGGGTGATACTGTAACTCCACACAGTTAATAACTGCAGGAAATAAAACTGCAATAATTAAAGTAATTATAGTAACATATTAAATATGGCTGTCAGAAATTAAGAGGCAGATGGGGAGTGCTTATGCTTGAGCCAGATGGACACATATTGAGAGGGAGGGAGTGAGGGAGGCAGGCAGGCAGCTGAGATTTGGTTTAACTAGCGCCCTGAAATACTTTAGATTGCGGCTGTGATAATTACACCTTTATGATCAAGGGGAGCAAAGTGAGATACGAATATGATAATTAAACCTTTGATCAAAAAGGGATCTGAAGTCTGAACTAATCCTTTAGGAAGAGAGAAAATGTCTGAGCCTTTTTCCCAATTCAAGTTTTTCCTTATTCTGAAGGAAACTCCGCTGAGTCTCTGGCTCTCTGTTTGGAATCTACCACTGAACATAAATAGAACATGTGGAGTTGAACACTACTGTATTTTTGGAAATGTGAGATTTAAATATTGATAGTAACTCTTCCTGTGTCTGTCTCTGCAGGTTATTGTAATGGCTTGTCGAGAGTTTGAGATGGGAAGGGTAAGGCCTCTATACTTCATCTCTGCATGTGCATAATATATATACATATATATATATATATATATATACATACGTGTATGTTCATGTGTTCTTGCATAATTTTTTCTGGCCTGTATTAATGTATTTGTATGTGTCAAACGAGAGGTTGAATACAATTTGATTAATTGATATATATTTTAAACAATCCATGTAAAGGCTGTGATGACCATTTGAATGTGTGTTTTTATTGATCAACCGTGTCACCTCAGGCTTCTGCCATGTGACAAAGTTTGTGAGTGGCAGCTGTGTCGCTGAGCTGCTGCAGACACGCTCCAGAAAAAAAATGCCCTTCAACTGTTGCTTTCATGACTCTGTGACATATTCTACAAATGTCATCTGTCTGTTAACCCGTAGCACATACTGTGTATCATGCTGTTTACATGGTACATAGTAATAATAAGCTATGTTTTGGTTGACAGACCCGGTTTATATCATGTAGAATGTTCTTAGTCTTTACTTGTATGTCACAGTAGCTGTTAATTTCAAAGCAATGTGAGAGTGTGTCGTGCAGGAAGCTGCGGTGACAGTCCTGTGTTTTCTTCTCAGCAGAAGCTAACCGATGTTTCTCTCTGTTTAGAAAAAGTGTGAGCGGTATTTCCCGCTGCTGGACGAGGAGCCCATGAGTTTTGGTCCTTTCAGAATCTCCTGTGTAAGTAAACAGATCTCTGTAATATTACAGCTGTGAGTTTCTATAAAAAGAAAGAAGATGGAGCGAGGTGGGAGGGGAGGGGGGGGGGGTTTCCTGGTCTTCTCACACTTTGTTCTTATGACGATTGTGAAAGTGTTCTCACCGCCTTTGTTTTCTAGGAATCAGAACAAGCCAGAACAGACTACTTCATCAGGACGCTGACAGTAGAGCATGAAAATGTGAGTTCTCATTAAATTTAGACTTTACTGTCACGAATGGAGTTGCATTAGAAAAACTAATCACATAATTTTATATAAAACGATCACACACTCACTGAAATATCGCCCCTCCACTTTTAAAAACTTTCCCCTGTATGTCACCCTGCAGGAAACTCGGAGGTTAACTCAGTTCCATTACATGAACTGGCCGGATCACGACGTCCCCTCGTCGTTTGACTCCATACTGGATATGATCGCACTAATGAGAGAATACCAAGAGCACGATGATGTCCCTATATGTATTCACTGCAGGTATGTACACGCTGCTCATCATGTGCAGAGACATCACAAACTCAGCAATGCAGGATCATATTGTAACTGAGGCAACATTTAAAAATATAACACTGATTGCATGTGAGAAAATCAAGTCCAGACAAAGACAGAGTGTTGCATTAAATGTGCATAAAATCCTACCCCACACAGGCATTAACGATTCTGGTTGAAGTCCTCTATCTGTAGCATGCTTTTGAAATAAAGGACACAGCCATCAGTGGTTCTCTTTGAGGAGGCAGTAAGAATACAGGCTTTGGTGTTTTTAAGTCATTTTTCAACATAGCTCAGTTATGTTGCAGTTGTGTCTAAACTGCACAAAAAAAACAATCTCCTCCTGGTTGAAGCTTCAATTTCAACCCTGATGCACGCTGGTAATTTTCAATGACATGTTTTGGCTGACATTTCACTGTTTCAATTGGCAAATCCTCTAATTCAGATTTCATTAATTGGCGGATAATTTATGTCTTAGCTGCCATTTAGGATCTTGCCAGATGAGCTCAGTCTTTCTTTTGCATCGATAATTCTCTGATTGCTGCTGTTAAAAAAACGGCACCCTGTTTACACTTCTTACCTCAGCTACACGATGATTAGTAATTACAGAGCAGTTTCGATAAAGAACTTTAAATGATAAAGAATTAAAATCACACTTATCCACACCTCTATAGATTCTTGTTTTGTGCAGCATGCAGAAGTTGGCGGACACACACACACACACACACACACACACACACACACACACACACACACACACACACAAATACACACACCGTCTCCATGTGTGTGTAATCAGCTCTAATGAGCAGCCCGAGGACATTTCCTGGTTCCTCTGTTCCGCAGCGGGACTTAAAGCGGTGTCTCTGTGTCTGTACAGATGCTCTGCGTGGGTTGATGGGTACTGTACGTGTGTGCTTGTTAAGAGTGGCAGCATGAGACAAGCTTTTATGTCAGACGTGATGTCACATTATCTGAGCTTCTGTGTGGCTCCCTGTCTCCATCCTGTCTGGACGACGTGTTTGTAACGTACATTAAAAACAAACGTGTGTTTCGCTCTACTTGTTGTTCCCCCCGTGTAGTCAGGAGTAGAAATCCAGAGTCGGTGCATGTTTATGTATGTGTCTTAATTTATGTGTGTCTGTGAAATCTAATCTGTGTGACTTTGACTGTACAGTGCAGGCTGTGGGAGGACGGGTGCAATCTGTGCTATCGACTACACATGGAACCTCCTAAAAGCTGGGGTATGTGAACACACACACTCCAACACACCCGGAAGGAGGAAGTGGTCTCAGACGTTCAGACCCCCACAGCTCCTGCAAAAATACACACTTTCTACACTCAATGAAATAATGTTGTGTTTTGTTCTTTTATAGAAAATTCCAGAAGATTTTAATGTTTTTCGGTTGATCCAAGAAATGAGGACGCAGCGGCACTCTGCTGTTCAAACCAAGGTTTGTTTCTGGTTATGACATCCATATTTTTTGAATGGTGTTTTTCCAACCCAACTGAGATTTAATACAAAGTGCTTCTGAGGAATATCGAGATGTAGAAATGTTAATTCGTTATCTGCACCCACATCTTTCACCCCCACACAGTAAACCACAGATCTGAGTAGAACACTCTTTGATATTTGATATTTTAACAGATTTCCACAAGCTAGTTTCTCAACACCGGGTTAGAAACAGTATCAGTTTCTTTGTATGGAAACCACGACGCTCCTGTCCCCAGAGGCGTTAAAGACATTTAGCCTGATTAATCTCATAGCAATCTTTGTAAATTAGTCTATTAAAAACGTAATGAACCTACAATAATGTTTATGGTTTCACATTCAACACACTAACAGCATTTCACAATCATCTGCCCTTCAGGAAGAATGTAATCAAAGATTTCAGTCTTGTTTAGGTTTAATTAAAAGTTGTGGATTTATTGAAAGATGCTGTGCACCTTTATTTAATGACAAACAATGTTTCTGGTGTCAGCAGTATTTGGAAAACTACTCAATACTAACATGCTGCTATTTTAAGACTTTGGCATCTATATAGAAGTAAGAATTTGCCAGAGTGACAGTTATTCTGTATTAAACATTGCAATGTGGTCTGCAGTAGGTCTCTTTATTCATTCGTCTGCTACTTGCTGCACACCTGGTTGATAGTGGATCCTCCCGACTCAAACATTCCCACCATTATTTCTAACTGGTTTAGGTGGTTTTTCCAGAATTTTAACATGGGTGGGTAGTTCATGTTTGTTTTAGAGTTAGCTGCAGTGGAGGGGCAACGCTCGCCAGGCTTAAATTCTGCAGTCATACATTGAAAATAAAGCCACCATGATTTTTATGGCCATTTCTGATGCAAACCTCTAGCTGTAGTGTTATGTCTGGAAATGTAGTGCAATGCGTTTGCTGTCTGATCTGGGGAAAGCAATGAGATTACATGAGTGAAGGCCATTCCAGGGTTTTCACACAGGTTATGTTTCATAGCTTTGTAAGTGGATGATTGTAGAGTATTGACATGGTGAATGTTTTTGCTCCTGTATTGATTTATTGAAACCATCTTCTCCCCATTACATCTTTGTCTCACCCTCTCTCTTTTCTGTGTCTTCATCTCTTTCTTTGTCCTTTTCTCTCTAGGAGCAGTACGAGTTAGTTCACAGAGCGATCTCTCAGCTCTTTCAGAAACAACTGCTGCTACTGGAGGGCTCCACCAGCACGCAGATACACGATGGCATGGTACGGCACACACAGGATGTCGCTGAGTAACACACTGGTAGTGGGGGGCAAAAACCACAAATAATTAGTCACGGGGGAGGCGAAGAGCAGGAGGAATAGAGGAGAGCAGGAGAGGCCTTCAGAAAACTTTACACTGACAGAGAGAAGACAAGTTACAGAGAGACCTCTCCTCAGAGGATTGTAGAAAAAAGCCCTCAAAAACTGCCCCCGACTTTCCTTTACTTCACACTGTCCTTCGTTCCCCCAAAACACATGCTCTATGTATGAGGTGTCCTTAGCTGCCCCGGTTCCACCTCATATCACAGTCGATTTAAGAAATAAGAAAATAAAGGTGAAAAATGTTTTGTCTTCAGTGGCTTATCCTAACTTTAACGGAGACATATTCAGGTTCATGATTTTAATTAGCTTTTTACTTAAAAGGGTTAACATGCCTTTGCTTACTTGGTTATGTTCGACTAGCAGCTGAGGGTGCATTATGTTAATGAGACATTGTGCGGCACATAACACACATGATTCCCTGAAAGTATCCGCTGGACTTCTGACGTGGCCTTTCAGGAGCTTCAGTTTTACAAGAAGCATCTAATGTAGATTCTCTTAATAAATAAATGGCTTCTGGTAGTTGTCAGGCAGTGCACGTTAGTGTGCTGGAGGGAGTTGTACGAGAAGGGGGAGGATTTATCGTTTTTTAAAGTGCTTGCTTTTCCAGGATTACCTACCCTAGCTTTAAGACAAAATAAAACCGTGAGTTGTAGCATCTGGTCACAATATCCTGCTCATAACTGGAAAACAAGCTACGCTTGTAGGCAGCTACTGGGAAAAGTAGTTTAACTAGTAGCACCACATTTCCCCCCAACACTGTTCTGTAGCTATGTGAAAATAAATGACGGAGAGCCAGAGGACGGAGACATAATCGAAGCTCTCTGACAAAGCTAAAGACGAGAGAGGACAAATTAGGACTATGAAAGAGAGCATTGGCAGCAATCCTGCAGCTGACTTCCTGCTTAGGAAGCTCTGATGACATCACCCCTGTCCCATAATGCACTTTCAGTCTGAGAATAGACACGCATCCGTTGGGAAAGGGGGGCCCTCGCGAAACACAGTCCCATGAACACACAGAGCCACATTTACATGAGAAAAGACTCTCAAATGAAATCCTAAGAAATCTTTCTCTCAGTTCACTTTTCTGTTGTGTACTAGACTTTCAGAGACTGCACTACTTGTAATATCAGCCAATAATATTTATTATTTGTTCAAAGTAGGTGGGACACTTATGCAGGAAGGCGACAACTCCTGTACAAGTTTGTTGCTACTGATTATAACCATGTCATTATCTCACAAAGTCCAACAAACACACCAAGACACACACACGTGGTTTGTATAATATAACCGGTGTGCTGGACTGACTCAGTCCACACACAGATTGACTCATGTCCAGTCAGCCACTGTCGGCACCTAAAACCCCCACATTAGTGCACTCAGTGGCAGTGTGAACAATAAGCCTACACATACACACAACCCACACACGTTTCTCTGCTCACTCGCAGCCGCCATTGTTTGCAAGAAGGGATTCCTATCAAATTCAATTCTCACAATACACACTGACCTACGGATGCGGCCAAACGAGATGTAATCAGATCTCTAGCTGTGTGAGCTCAACTTAGTTCCTGTGCAGACTTTATTTGTACCGACGACGTGCAGAGCTGCACTGGCCTGATTTGAGCCACTGAAGTTGTCCCGTAATTCTCTCATTATCAGAGTGGAGACAGAGTCAAATTAATGAGTCAAGGTGGCAGAGAAGGGAGGAGGGCTGAGAGGAAGGAGGGCGATGTCAGTGGGAGGAAGAGGAGGGATTATCTCTCATCAGTTTTAATCCAATTTATGTAGAGAAGCCGTATAGAAGATTTGAACATTTTTAAGCTAATACATTTTGTGGACGACTCTTATGTATAATGCAAACACTCTCTAGGCCCATGTTGGACTTAAATCACCCATTCCACTAAACAAGGAAAGCAGATAAATCTTCTTTAGAAGTAAAGAAACAATAGTTTAAGTGCTTAGGTAAAAAATGTAGTTCGAGTGAGCATAATATGTTGATAGAATAGATTTGATTTAGTAACTTTCCAGCGCCGACTAAAAGTCAGATGGCATTTTTGAATGATCAGTTGCAGGCAACGTCATGTTAATGGGAAAATAATAAAAGGCTAAACTGGTGGAGCTCTTAGCTCATAAAATGTGTGTTTTACAAGTGAGCACATAAAACTCATATGTCTGGTGCAGACTGATTGAATGCTCTCAGATCAGATAAAATATGAGTGGAAACTTAAGTTATGAACGATTTCGGAATATTCATGTGCTCATTTTTGTGTCTGAATATTTCTTTGTATTTGTCCTCTGTCCATGTCAGGATGAGAGCAGTCCGGACAAGGTGAGCCACCAGTCAGACGAGGAGAGATGGGACACGCCACCCCCGAAACCGCCCCGCATACGCAGGTGAGATATGTACAGTGTTTGGATGAGACATTTTCTTGAAGTTTCTAGAAATCAAACATCACCTGGGACTTGCAGAAGAACAAACTGACCGTTTACTCATTCTCCACACGGGTGAATGAACAGACTTGCACAGACGTGAGCAGTAGGTGTGAATCCACTGAACACAGCGGGTGTTGCTTTTTCTCATACACGTCCTGGCTACAAATAAATCACAGCAACAGCAGTTTGTGTGGAGGGCACAATGAAAACATATGAAATTGTAGTGGGCAACGTTCTCACCTCAAACACACCAGAGCTCTCTGACACACAAGCTGCCCGTCAGCCCACAGATACAGCCGGCCTCCACTTCACTGAAGTTAACTTGCGTTTGGCTGTTAACAGCTGCCGTGGCCTGAGGAGCAGCTGTATTTATAGACCTTTGTGCAACACTTTGCAATACTCTGCAACACCACATAGTGTTGAACGCATCGTAACCCCAGGCCAGTTGAAGTATAACTTCTCCATCTTTCATCTCCCCCTCTCTTTGAGAACAAATAGACTTTAACACACACGCAGGCGTATTATTTCAAACACAAACACTCACTCTATCTTTAATGTGTAAACACACATAGCTGCCTTCTCTCTTTTTAACTATAAATCTTTCTTTGAAAAATGTCCCCCCGCCTTGTTTCTTTCTAAGTCCTTCTTCTTGTTACTCTTCTCCTCTCCGCTCCCATCCCTCCTCGTCTTCTCTTCTTTAATTTTGTTATATGTGCCCAGCAGGGGTTGTACTTCATCTTCACCCCCTCGTTCCCTCCTCATATGATTTATCTAGCAGAGTTGCTGCCTCGATCCCTTGTTAATGAGGCGATACACAACTTTTTAAACAACCCTGGTGGATGCCTTTGTGATACTGCTGTTGCTTTAATGCCAGAGAGGACATCTTGTTGCCAGGAGATTTGGCAGCATTTGGTTTGCGTATGCCTTTTACATCATTTGGATATTGCAAAAGTTTTTAAAATGAGAATTAAGTGAGTTTGATGACATATCACGATTTTAAGCTTACATTTCGTTGGATTTCCTGGCAGATGCGTATGTCACACATGATGAGTTTACTTTGAATAAGAAGTCTGAACATTCCTAGCATGTCCACAGTAAAAATCTGCGACTTAAGAATAATTTATTGGAGCAACGTTACCCTGGATGAATTTTAAAATGTTCTTGCTCCTGGTTTGCGTTTGTTTACTGTTCCCGCCGGTTGACGGGGAAAGCAAACATTTTTCAGAGCTCCTACTTTTGGGAAGTAGCTGCAAGAGATGTGTGCTCTGAAAAAGTTTCTTTCCTGTTCTAAGGAAAACATACAAAGTTGAGCTGGGAACTGCTGCCAAAATAGGAAGCGTTCTTGGAAGTGGGGCAGAGCCTGAGGTCGTGTGAGGAATATATGTCTCTCTCTCTCTCTCTCTCTCTCTCTCTCTCTCTCTCTCTCTCTCTCTCTCTCTCTCTCTCTGTCTCTCTCTCTCCCTCTTTGACCTCTCTGTGTCACAGTATGTGTCTTTTTTTATTTTGCCCGTTTCCTAAAGAAATATTGTCAAGACTTAGATTGAGCCTGAGAGTATTTTAGTGAGGGTATGAACTGTTTTTAGTAACAGTCCAAATTCTGCCGGCCACACTCCCCCTGGGTCCCTTCATGGTGGATTTTTTTGTGTGTTTTTAAAATAGAACATAGTTTTAACATTTTTGTCCGAACCTGGCCAAAGCCGGTTGAGTCCTGATGTTCTCCGGTCGGGTATCCACACCCGGAACCTGAAACCAGTACGTCTCTAAGCTCAGTCCTCTTCCAGCTCAACCCGTCTCCTGTGAATGCATTCAAGTCCCACAGTCAAGGAGCTATGATTAATATATACAGCATCCACCCTCTGGAGTATATATGTGGAGGGCAGAGTACATTTGTCCATTGTTAGTGTGTGTGTGCGTTTGTGCATTTTTAAAATGATTTATTTAAGAGTGTGGGTGTTATTACATAAATTTAAAGTTCTTATGAAGGCATGTGTCCATTTCTATTTATGTGTAGGAGTTTAGGTTGCATGTGTGTGGATAATGTGTGTGCCTGGGTTTTTGTTCATTCTTAAGTGTGTCACCAGCACCAAAACACCAGGGAGGGTTGTAGTGTTTTATGCTTTAGGGCAAAAGGAGAAGAACAGAGGCTCATGGTGAGTTTTGTTGTTTCCAGCTCTTTGAAGTGTTTTTATAATAGTTAAAGATTCTTAGAGGAGTTTTCCTTTAAACACAGAAGCTTTTAACAGCTTCAAGGGAAAAAAAATGAATGATTCAAACGGCAGAAATATTTGACGCTATTAGCGACCAAAGAAGTAATAAATATAAACTTTTTACAGCCTTGAAAAAGTGAACTTTTAGGTTTTGAAACGTGTCGGTGTGCATATCAGAAGCTGAGCGAGTTTGTCTGATGCTATGTGAAAAACATCAATTATCAAATTCTTGCGTTTTAAACTTTTGGTCAAAGTTGCCCTTGTACATTTGAATTGATTGAAATAGAAAATGAAGTCACAAGAGAAGGTGGATGATAAACAGGATTATCATGGCTCTGCCTACTTAAGCTTTAGAGTCCAAGCATGTAGTTGACAAATGCGCCTACAAAGCTGTTGTCTAGTTCCTCGAAAATAAGTTTAAAGTGAAAAAAAAAAGTACAATCATAATAAGTACAGTAAGCATCAAGAAGTATAGGAATATGAATCTCCATAGTTTCAACTAAAGTATCTAACAATGGTAATTATTAATTAATCTGCAATGTAACTATAGAACTGCTTATCAAAATATATTAACAACAGTTTTACAAATGACTGACAACCAGCTTCCCAATGAGCTTCCATGTTATCAGATATTTGAGTAAAAACAAAATTACTGAAACTGGTACAAAAACCAAAAGAGATGAAAGGGAGGTATTTTTATTACATTTTAACTGATGTACATTGTATTATTTGCAGTGTTAAACCAGATAAATGTATTTATTGTAAGTTGGTATTGGTATTGAGTCCATAGTCTATTGGTGATGTTGCAGAATAGCAGGAAGAAAAAACTTTTAAGTGTTTGTCCCTTGTGGCCACTGATGATTTAATCTATTATCAGCACAATGTAAATCTGGGTTTGCTCATTTTCTACAGTTAAACAAAATGTGTGGAAGCTGTTAAGGAAACCAATCATGGAAAACACTACCTCTACTTAATTCACTTCATGTAAACCCTCATATTACTTTCATACATATTTATACATTCCTTCATTCGGTCTCGTGCTGCAGTCGTCTCGTGAGTGCCGTGATTGGAACCTCCGTTTCCTCTCTGCCCGTCGATGCTGCTTATTTGTTTTGCTTCGGCTTATTAGTGTTTGCTCCAGTAACAGCTCAGCTCCCCCTTAGGAATCATTAAAGTTCCATCTTATCTCCTCTTAGAGGGATACTGGGCCTGAATAAACGCTGGTGCGTCTGAATGATTCATATCCCCATGGAAAAAATCGGCACCGGTGGGAGTCGTCTGTGTTATTGTTAAATACGTCTTCTGCTGGCTCAGCCAATGAAGATGATATAGAGGATGTTAACCCTCCTGGGTAATGTATGTTTTCATTAAAGAAAAGTAATAATGGGGTTCTGGTTTAAATAATGTTGTAATCAATGTCTCGTAAGAGATGCTGGAGGTTCTGCTGGACAGAAGAGATCTGCCTGAACTAGCCGGGCGAAAAACCTGACATTAGCAGAGGCTTTGATCTCCAGCAGCCATGACCTCTGACCTCACAACTGAGAATTTTAACAACAGCTATTCATTTAAACACCTGCATGCTTTCTTTTTTATAGATATACAGTGTGTTGTCTTTGACATTTCATTTAAATTCCCTTCTATAATTGAGAATACAAAGTCATTAAAACTGCTTTTACTGGGCCTGTGGTCTAAACTTGGCCTCTGTCTGCGTTGGAGCCTGTTGACCACACGCAAGCAGCATTTAAAGTGACTGAAACTGAGATTTTTGACAAACGCCTTCCAAACTGCAGATTTTCAAACATCTGTAAAAAGGGATAGTCTTGAAAACAATGATGTAACAAGCTCACTATTATTCTGTGTAATGAGAATGAGCCAGAAACGACAACAACAATGGCGGCTATATACCTTTTGATTAGAGAATAAGACCTCTGAGGATTCTCACAGTGTTCTCCACTTATATTTAATGGATCATTGATACAGCTTTCATCACTGCATGTGTATATTTGAGCAGTGGTAGCTGTTATTGTCTGGACAGGTCTTTTTTAAGAGGCAGGGGGAAATATCCATTGAAAAGAAATATCTGCAGTAGTGTTGACAAGGCTGACTTTAATCTTTGCAATGTCATCTAAGCCGTATATTGTTTATTTAATTATTTTATCTCCTTCTTTCTTTATCTCTATCTTCTGAATAAATAAAATAAACAAAAATACACATCAGCCTTCTCACAAATGTCAATGAGATATAGATGTTCTGCAATGCTGAGGCTCTGACAAAACTTCTGAGTTGCACAAGTAAAGGAAATCCCCTGTGCTTCTCTTCTGCAACTTCTCCCTGTGTCTGACTTTCTCTGTCTGTATTTGATTCACACACACACACACACACACACACACACACACACACACACACACACACACACACACACACACACACACACCGCACACACGCTCAGTATCATGTGCTGTCAGTCCTTTGTCGCCTCTTGCTTCAGTCATGCGCCCTTGATTAAGCACATCACCACATCCTTTCACTCTTTTTCCTCACTGTGTGTGTATTTACAGTATTTGCATACATATGTGAAAGTGTATGCTGTGAAGTGGAACGATGTGTTAATGTATACTGTTCCATTGCCGTGTGGTTGGCTCTGTCACAACCTCAATATCCTGCAGTGTATGTAATCCACACGCCTACACTTTGTGGATCTATAGGTGGGTTTGTGAAGAGACCTGCAAAATACACAGTACAGAACACGTGGGAGATTTCTGTTAAATACGATAGAAATCCCACCTACTGATGATATCTGTATTTGTATCGTACTTCTCAAAAAGTAGTTATAAAGTGCTTAAAGAATTCACCATCCGTTTTCAGTTCACTTCACATCAACCTATCGTGTCTACATTAAATACGGGCGAGCGCTGTGAGAACATGTAATTAGTCTGTAATATGTTGACATAATATGAGCATGTTGCTACACTCTTTAAAATCCTGCCATCTAGTGGTGGAAAACTTGGCTTCACAGCATGAACGGAAAAGTCCTTTTTTACTTTAATTCACGTGTTAAATTCATGTATGAGATGAATTTAAGTTAATTTCATCATCTTGGCTTCATCATCTCATCGTTATATGGAGAATAATTTAAACGTCACCAGGATGATGAAATTCAATTCAAAGTGCTATATTTCTTAACCTCTAAACCTATTTATTTTTTTATCTCAAACAAGCCGTTTAGATTTGGACTTCATTATTTACACAACTTGCTCCTGCTGCAATTCAATCTCTGTGGAATTGAGATGTCTTATTGAAAAGCTTCAAAAGCCAGAATGGGTAATAACCAATCAGTGAAAACCTTTTGCACGCTTCAGCTTTAACTGACCTCCCTCCTCTTCTTCTATCTCCGTCTAGTTCCCAGGCAGAAGGCGATGTGAAGGAGGAGATTCTCCAGCCCCCGGAGCCTCACCCCGTACCCCCCATCCTGACCCCCTCTCCCCCCTCAGCCTTCCCCACCGTCACCAACGTACGGCAGGACAACGACCGCTACCACCCCAAACCTCTCATTCACGTCCTGGCTACCACAAAGCAAAATGCAACACAGGTGAACTCATCAATACGATAGAAATACTTTGTATTGAATCAATTGTGTTACTGCAAAGTCACACATCTGTGTTTCTATGGGGGTTTTATTTGGTGCATGGAATGTTTTTTCATCTGTGAGTGTGCATATGAATGTAAAGTATTCAGACCTGTAAAACCTCTTATAGGTTTCACATTTCACGGATGCCGTCTTCAGAGGAACTTAGTGTTGAGAGATTTACACGTGCATCTGTCTCTTACTCTTTGTCGGGTTAGAGCACCATGTGTCATCCAAAATAAAAAGAAAACAGATTTGCTTTAAAAAGATTCATTGATAGATATAGTTATAGATAGATGTATAGATGGATGGAGCGATATATGGATAGATAATAGAAAATAAAGTCACATAGAAATATAAAGAACAATTATAAAAATATGTATTTTGATTTGTTTGACAGTTAAATCTGTCATCACATGATATGTTGTTATAGTGCTCAGCCTTAGATCAAATAGTGATTGTAAACAACTTGTAAATGTTGCGATATTGCAGTTTTTTTTAACCAGTACTGTAATATTGTACTTCACAATATAAAAGAACACGGGAATATATATTTCTCCATTTCTAAACTCCATTTCTTATTCTCATTTGCACAGTCAGTGTTGAACTTCAGGAAACTCTGACCTGGAAGTTCTCCAGAGCTGAGTGGACGTCCCTCCAAAAAAGTTACTTGAATTAATCTGTCATGTAGGCTTCAGTAGAAGTGTGACTGTACCTTTTTGCTCTCATAACCTTTTCATTTTGAATGTGGAGATTTCATGTTTTTTTGGGTTGTGTTTGGGAGATGAAATATTTTCAATATGGTTTTACATATTATTTTCTATTTCCCTTCCTTTCAGAACAAAGGCGTGGACCAGCAGCAGAACCAGTCTGAGGCCAGTCCAAACAAACATACCAGTCCCTCCGAGCAGAAAGACCAAGATCTACAAAGTCAAAAACAGCAAACCCAGGTCTCAAATCTAGATCTCAACGACAACTACAACAACAAGTTGTCTTCAGCATCAACAAAATCCGAATCGGGCCAAAGCCAGACTCCCTCCTCGCCGCTCTCCCCTGCAGTTGAATGTGCCGGCGCTCCTCGAATCGAGAGGAAACTCAGCATCGAGATTAAAAAGGTGCCGCTGCAGGAAGGACCTCGCAGCTTTGACACTTCCTCCTCGATGGGAGTAGCAGGCAGCGGCTCAACCAACAGCACGAGCACGCTGCAAAGAGGCCACGCCTTCAAAGCCCGCTCTGGCCAATCCCTGCTGACGTCGAGCTCCTCGCTGTCGGAAGACTCGGGCACGGAGGGAGGAGCAGGCGGGGAGAGCCACGCAGACGGAGGCGTCCTGGTCAGACCGAACCACCTACCCGTGAAGAGCGGAGAGAAGGGGGAGGTCCCGGGAGGGGAGAGGGTGGAGGTGAAGGCGTGCCACGCGCCGTGGGCTCAGGCCTGCAGCAGCCCGGAGAAACAGTTCCCAAAGACGTCCTCCTCTTCCTCCTCCTCAGACCGAGTTGCTCCCTCTTCCTCCTCCTCCTCCCACCTCTCCTCCTCCTCCTCTTCCTCCTCCTCCACTCCAGTTAGGACTGCCCTGAGTTTCACCAACCCCCTGCACTCCGATAACTCGGACGAGGAGGGGGATGGAGAGATGTCCGGAGGAAAGGAGGGCTTCCGCACTAATGTATCCATGGCGACGGCCACAGTAACTACATCCCATCACCACGGAGACCAGCCACCAATCAGGAAGGTGCTGCCAATGTCGATCGCAGGGCACAGCTCCCCATCGCCCCCTGCAACCACAGCAAGTATGTCAATCAGCCGCTGAAATTGAATGAGTGGATCTAATCACTTCAGCTTTACTGACAGAATCGATTAACAAAGAAAACTACATATTATCGCTGAGGTTTGACAGATGAGCAGACATTTGGGTTCCCTAGTTTTCTCAGGTTTAGACAGAAGACGTCTGATTAATAAACTACAGCTTAGAAATAAATTAAATTAACTCAGTAATTGTGGCGCACATACCTCCGCCAAAGCCCAACTGTCCCCTACAAATCAAACCGCAACTAATCTTTGACGGATTTAACTCAACTGATTTAAAGTTCATCGTATTTCTAGGGAGTTTAGTCAAGTTTTCCTTAAAACTCTTGAGGCTCATTTATGCTGCGTACGAAAAGAGACTCGTCCCTGCCCACATACGTGTTTTCATCCTTATCGTGGGTGTGGTTGTTAACCGATACGTCCACTAGAGAGCAGCACCGAGTTGAGAGATTATGAAAACAAAAAACAAGTTGCAGATGGAAGAGGTTGATTTAATCTACCTCTTAAGAAAGAGGATAAAAGCGGCTGCGTTGTAAACAGCGTTGGTCCAACTTACCAACTTGGGCCATTATTGACATTTCTTCATTGTTTCTTATTGACTCGCTTGAACTATTAGCTACACTGCCCCCCCATGATTTTCGATCCGTTTCAGCTGTTTTCATAAGCATTCAGCCGAAGTGCGCTAAAACAGACAAAGTGACCACATAGTACGGACGAACGTATCAAACGTTGAGCACAAATGAGCCTTGAGCCTTGACAGCCTTGTATTTATCATCCACTCTCACATAAGCTCAGGGAAACCACACAGTGGAGTCATTTTCTGGGTCAGTAAGGACACAGAGGTCTTAGACAGACCACATGCTAACGACAAGTAGATCCTGTCAACGCACACTAAGTTATACTGTTCTTACTGCTGAGGGCAGAGCAGAGACGGGGAGAAAGAAACTAAACACGAGATCGTGGAAGAAAGGAATGAAAAGAAAAGCAAACAACAAAACAGCGAGAGAGATTCCAGTGAGCCTCATCTGAAGCATGACTGGATAACTAATTGGTTGGTTTGTGAGGAATGCTGCAAACGTTACCAGGCAAACATCTGTCAAAACAACTCTCTTTCTCTTTCAGCTTGTGTGTTTGTGTAAGTGGGTGAACTTGCAAACAGGAGAACAAATGAAAGAAACCATGTATTTTTTTGTGTCTGTTTTTTCTTTTCAGTGCAGTTGTGAGTGAGAACTGTGTGTGTGCATGTCGGATGGTGAAGGAATCGACACTGCATGATACTGACAAAATGTTCAAACACACACTTCTGTGCACGTTGGGTTGAGCAGAGCAGGGTCTCACTCTGTATTGCTGCACGGTCACAATCGCAGTGGGTAAGGTTTGGATCTTCTGGGCTGCAGAGAACGATGCCCCTCTCGTCTGATTTCAAAATCTGGAGATTCTGAAATCGGATTCTTGGTGTGATGTGGATTGAACTGGACTTTGCATTTGATTGGTTCCGAACTGAAAAGAAAAACTGCATTTTCTTTAGATATTGGGATGAAACCATGAGGAGGCATGATGGGGATCAGTCGATAAAATCTTGTCTAAATTCTACAATCTGTTTTGGGATTAGGCTTTATTGATGCCATGCAGAGGTTGTTTAATCTAAGTTAAAGCAACCAGGTTACTGATATCTTTATGAGGAGTAGTTTTAAGTTGCATGACAACATTTTGTCAACAACATAAGAGTATTAAAATCAAATGTGAAACACTTGTCAGGGGTCATAAATGGAAGCTTACTTGACTTTATTTCCCCCCTGTAATCCATTTAAAGATGCAGGACTTAAGTGCATATCTGTAAGCAGCTTAAAAGAAGCCAGTTAAATCTTGAGGCTGAAAAAAACTAATCAGAGAAACTAGGGAAAATCAAACTCTTACAACTTATACAGACATTTTGTTGTTCATAGTATTAATCATTTACACCAAGGAACACAAACAGCCACCTGACAAACATATATGTTGTTTTAGGAGCAACACTGAGAAACTTTCTCATGTAGGTAACCTGTTTCTCCTTAATAGGGAAATTCAAATCTTGTTTTAGCCATTAGCTCTCCTCAGGTCGTCCCAATATCTCAAACCAAATGCAGGAATGTTTGCCTCACAGGCCTGAAGTGGTCTGACCTGCGGCTGCTTGGTTTTCCTGGCTCATCTTTTGTTTTGGGCTGTGGCGGCGCTTCGTCATCGGTTATGAATATCTAATGGCTGCTGTTTGATTGGTTGCAAGAATCTAATGACAATGCTTGTTGGTGAGTTGCACTGAGCTAATTGCTGCTTTGTGGTTGGTCAAGGGGAAAAAAGCTGGTGGCTGCTTGTTTTACTGGCTGCACTGTCACTGAATCCATTCATGTTGCTTGTTTCATACTGTTTGGTGGATTTTAGACTCAGAGGCACAGAGCGCAACAGATGCTGGACTTCCCTAAAATGCTGCGGTACTTAATTTACTTTCCATCAGTTTATTTCACACACTAGTCAGGGCCCCAAACTGTGAAGAACTAGCTTATTCTCAGCTGTGACGTTTACTCTGCTTTATGTGTTGAGAACGAATGCAGTTAGAGCGCCTTCTGCTGGACAAACAGTGTAGCAACATATAATAATTACCCCAAGCATCTTTTTCAACGTAATATTCTTTATATCTGAGAAATAAAAATTGAAATAATATAAAATTAGCTCTATAAATTCAAAACAATGGAAGACAAGTACATAATAATAAAAGGCAGTAATTGGAATCAAATGCATAAAACATTACAAATGTATATAGATCAGATCATTTGTATTAAATGATGAGAAAAACAACAACAATCATACATATAAAACCCAAAAAGTACAAGCTGTGACTTTTTATCAGTGTAAGTAGCCTTTTTATAATCAATTTTAAATTATGACACGTAACTGATAATTAATCACTCTTCATTATTAAGAAGGATGTGACACTAATCCGGGCTGATCTCCTGTAATCTGATCATCAGACCTCTTCAGACACAGACGGGACAATGGTTTTCTAAAAAGCAGTATCATACAAGGTAGAGTATATACGACTCTTTAATATTCATGGTAAACAAAGGTGTGGTGGCCTCATGATATTATTTTCTTTATTGCATTTAACCATACTATTAGACGATGAGGAGACCAGTGAACCAGTAGAATCTTTTCCCTCTCCTCTTATCATACTCTTTTAACATGCTGCAGGAGCCCAACATGGTGGCAGTGGCCTGTGGGTATTCATCCCAAACGACATTGAAAAGCAATATTGCTCACAGAGATGGGGAATATGAAATAATGTTCAATGCGAAGAGGATATGAGGTCAGGTTAATGCAGGGAAATGTAATTACGACTGTCTGGAGCATATTTAATGTTATTTTTAAAACATAACAAAGACGAATTGACAATTGAGTTACAAAGTGAACAAAAACAACCCCACAAGTTAATCAAATATATTCCATAAGTGGTAAAATATTAAGCATTAATATAATTTATTTTCTTTTTCAAATTTTATTATTGAATTACTACTTCATGCATGAAATTTAATGTACCTACTATTAGCAATTTTGAGCAGTGAAAGTGCATTTGTAAAATAAATTAACAAATTATTGTAAATATAACAAAGTACAGGAGGAGGAATCAATGTGTTTTTAGCAACTGAGCTTTTGTCTTGTCTCTTGTCATTTCACTGCCGATCTCTTGTCTCTCCTCCTCGGTCAGCCAATAATGTTGCTTCTCATTTGACCTCTGACCTTTCATCCCAGACTGCTGGGACAGCGACGACTCCCCTCCCCCCCTCCCTGCGAGAACCCCCGAGTCCTTCATACTGGCCACAGGTGCGTTTGCATTGGTCGCAGGTGAATCTCAGGTGTGTGTTCCCAGCAGTGAGGACGCACTGGCTCGCCCCCTGGGTTCCGGGTTATTGATCAACTCCAAGAAAATTGACTAAGCTTTTTGTTTCTAATACGAAAAGAATATCCACATGGTCCGTTGTTGATTTTGTTTTGGTATCAGTGCTACTTACCAGCTAGAAAAACAGGAATATGTTTTTATTTTTCCATTTTTATCTGGACCTTGACAGTGTATGAACAAGTAGTCTCACTCATCCTCACTTTTAACAGACATAGGGACACACACATTTCAGGTATCAGGCCTCTGACGTCTCTGATATTTTAGGATGAAAAAATGCACCACATTACAGCAGGAGATTTAAAGACGGTGTTTAACTTTGAACATATTGCTTGTGTGAGAGGTTTTATCGGTTTTACAACACTGGAGGGCAGCATTACAGTTTTTCTGAGATCTGCAGTGGAGGTGTGTGTGTGTGAGGAGAATGGTTTATCGCCTCTAGGGTGATTTGAAAGATCATTGCTTTCACCTGTAAAATCAACTCTTGCACTTTTGAAGATGAAGCTTTGAGGCACTTTGAAGGCCAGAGTAGAGGTTGTTCTCTCCGCGATGTGAGCGATAGACGGAGGAATGTTTGGATTGAAGGCTGAGTGGTGAAGGAAAATGGAGAGGTACTGTGAAGTAGAAGTTGTTTTCAGACATGAACTCCGGAAAGCGTCGGGACACTTGCGTCGGGACACTCTCCGGGCTTTGCCTTTCACATATGACCGTCGCAGCAGGAGATTCTCCAGGTAGGAAGCGTTCTCACCAACAGGAAAATCTCCAGCGCGTTCAGGGGAGGGATTGCGCAGCATGCAGGAGAACACACCTGATTTATTAATTCCCCCGCTGAAATAACATGTTTTTGTCTACAGCGAAACCATTATCACCAAAAACTCTCAAATCGTATCGCTTTTCCAAGTTGGCATCGTCTTCTGCGTGTATTGCTTTCGTAATCAACACCGGATAATCTCTTGCTGTGTGCGGGCTCACTTGGACATAAGAATGTTGGGAGCAACTGAATTGGATATTCCCGTTCTCACACACAGCCCTTCTGGATAATCTCTTGAAATTATCCGGAGTTCAGTGCATGTCTGAAAGCAGCTATAGTGATTTTGAAAGGAAAGAAAAGGTGTGAGTGTACATGTGTGTGTGTGTCTCTCAACCTTTTGTCATTGCTTGCTTCTTTCTTCGGCTCACTCACTCATTCTCTTGCTCTCCGCCAGACCCTCTGGATGTGAGGACGTCGGCCTCAGCTGATTGGAGGGGCTCACCCACAGGTACGAACACACACGTCACAACTGTCCATTACTGGCCGTCTATCTGCCTGTTGGCGTGTGTAGCGGCGCTTTATCTGCTCTCTAGTCCCTGTACGTTTGTCCTCGTTTGTGCTGCGTTTATGTGTTTGTCGTAGGTATAGTCAACAGAGCAGAGGCGGAGCAGGGCCTTCACTGTTTTACAAATTAGCCTGCGCACGATAAGACTGAAAGAATTTGTCAAAAGGGGCGGCGATAGGAGAGAGAGAGTGAGAGTGAGTAATGGCTACGGAAAGATACGGAAAGTTGGGGGGGGAAATAGATAAAACATGTCTATAGAGGAGTGAAATGAAAAATGGGTGTATATGCTTATCCGTGCTACAAGGACTGTGCTGATGGTTACTGCCAATTTATTGCTTCAGTAGTTCCAGTGTCTGTGTTGTGAGACAGAAAGAGAATAATCCAAAAAGGAATAACTATAGGACTTGAATTCTGCAGTGATCTTCACTTGCTCGGAGTGTAACTCCATCTGAGCATTTATAAATCCGTGTCATTTATATATTCAGCTCATGCATATCTAAAACCATTACGCAACACCTCCTGAACACATCCATCACTTGATATCCACACAGTGTTTCCACCCCATTAACCTGCGTGTGTGTCTGTTTGCCCGTGTGCAGACGTGTCAGACCGCGTTAAGAAGACATCTCCGGCTGACCCTGCATCTGCCACAGGAACCGACAGCAAGGCAGACTTGGGTGGGTAAGTCTGCTGTCGTCTCTCTTCTACATGTCCAGACATCTGTGCTTTTTACCTTTACTCTCTGTGACTGCAAGCTGCCGTCGGCCAGGTTTCCACTGTCAACCCTCTGGAGGAACCCGAGTATAATTTGCCCAAGTAATGATTTTTCGGTCGGAGCCAAACCCCTTTGCTGACAAACACGGTTTCTATTAGTGTCATCTGTTCACGATGTGTGTAGTTGCTTTTGCTGATGTGGAAAATCTAGCCCACGGCCGCATGTGCAGAAATTGTTTTGATCATTTTGAGACCGGGAGAGAACTGAAGGCACAGTTGTCTCCTGGGAAAGACATTTCGGGACGTATTTTATTCAGTTCAGACTAAGAACTTCCTCTCCTTTCAGGGTTCGGTAACCGCTGCATCCAGCCCAGAGGCCCTCGAGAGCCCCCCCTGGAGTGGACATGATGGCCGTCTGCCCGTCCTCCCAACAGTGTCCTCGCCTGTCAGGAGACGGATTCTGCTGGTCACACCTGGCTGGTCCAAAAAAAGTTGATAGATGCTACCCAGACAGACAGACAGCACAGTGTTACATAGAAGGGCCTTCTGTGTGACTCTGTGCCAACAGCTTGTCGAGACTGAGCGCCTCCTCCTCCTCCTCCTCCTCCTCAGTCCTCCTTTCAAAGTGCCACTGTGCAGAGCAGAAGAACACTCACTGTTTAAGTGGCTTGTCCATTTTTTGAACAAAGTCCACATTTTCCTGCTCAGCTTGCTGATGCTAGAGGTTTTGACTTCTCGACACGCTGACCTGGGATCAGTCTGGTTATTTCCCTGTTAATGGTTAAAGCATAATTCCTCTTTTTTTATTTTATTTTGATGACTTGAGAGTAGATTAAGAAATGGTCTTGTTTTTTCTCTCTGAGCTGTGGACACATCATGAAGATTTGTCCATTCTTAAGATGAATGAAGAGGAGTGTAGGCGTAACCCTGACGTGTTCAAATGAAAAGTGTTCCCCTCGAATTATGAGGAAAAAATACTTTGTTTCATACCAAATGAGAAAAGTAACAGTTTGTGTCCTCAATCAGGAATTATCTTTAATCACAAAAGCTACTGTGGGAAGCTGATGCCCGAGGTGTGACTGGACTCCCAGGTGTCTGCTTCCTCCTACTGAGTGAACAACAATCTTCAAAGCGACCCAAGATAATCTGTTACCCATGATGCAACCTTTTCTGTTGGGTATTTACAGGTTGCCAGGGTGCTCTCTCTCTTTCTCCTTCTCTATAGCTCTTCCTCTTTCTGTGTGCTGGTGCTACATTATAAAGGATCATCATAGAAACGTAAAGATTAGAGCTGCCCTGCGTTAGCTGCAGTAGCGTCGGCTCTAGTCTCGCACATCTCTATGCTGTTTACCAGAGTAAATGAGGCTGACGTGGTTTGGTCATTGAAGTCGACTGTCGAGCTTATTGGCTCCAGAATCCTGCTTTGTGGCTTTTGAATGACTTGTTGAGCATTTTTGGAAGTTTGGAGTTAAATGAGGACATCACAGCTGTAATCTGATTATTTTCCACCTGTTGATTGGAGGTTGTTGCCTCTACACCCCCGAGATTGATCCAGTGATATCATAGCTGAAGCACTAGCTTAAGAATTTGTGCCCAGAAAATCTGACGTCCCTGTTTCTAGTCAAAGCCGGGTTATCACTCGTTATGAATGACCAAACACCTCGTCAGCCCCGTGACTCTGGCTCTCACTGCTGGGACCATGAGCCCCCTCCCTTCCTCCCTCCCTCCCTCCCATAGAAGACAGTCCTTCCTAATTTGGCCCTTTCTCTTTAGGTAATTTCCCTCCATGTTGTTGTTTGGGCATCTCCTGGTCTTAACTTGAGACTCATATTTGCTGTTTTAAGTTTCTGTCGGCGCCTCTCTGTTCTCATTCTTGTCGGCCCTCAGATGAACAACCATTCAAGTTTTCGCTCCAGCAGCCGGTTTACTCACAGCAGACCTCAGTGTTTGGGAATCTAGTGAAACTCTTAAAATCCAAATGCAACTTGTTTGGTTTCTCATCTGACGGCCAAGTCGTTATTCACCTGCTTCTGCATTCATGAGACAATGATCCAATCAGACCTAAGCAGCAAGGGACCCAGGACTACTGTTTTCTCCAGCTTTGAATTGAACTCTGCTAACTTCTCCTCCATTAGCTACCGTAACTATACAGTATATGCATTTTTTATAAAGATAAAGATCTGTACAGGGCAGTTTAGGTATATAATATTTCAGATTTTTGTTTTTGCTTAAATATTATTAACAGAAGATGTAAGAAAGTCAGTGCATGATGATGATTCCTCCCCTCTACACGATGTTTCCCTTGAAACTGTAAATTATTCTGCTGCCCTTTTGTTTTTCTCCTCTGTCAAATGTTTCAGGGTTGTTTTATTTTGTACTTTTATGTTCTAATTATATTCTTAAAAATATTGATTTTTTTGGTTTATCTTTAAATCGGTTGGCAGATGAAAGGCAAAGACTGCCAGCTGGTCACATTCAAATAGCAACAACGGGCTCCTAATAAGATTGTAATAATAATATTAATGATGGCAATGATGATAATAATAATAATAATGGTCTTTTTTTTTTTGTTGTAAATGCTATTTTAAAGTTATTTTTGTATACGCGGTTGTTTGATGCATCACAAGTTCACTGCTCCTCATCCAAACCTCTCTTTAATCTCTCTGCCTCTCCGTCTTTTCCCTCTTCACACGTTTTCAGTCCCTCATAGATTCTGTTCTTCCATCCCCAATTTCTCTCTTTCATCTTCCTCCTCTTCCATCCTCATTCATTCGCCTTTTTACCTTTTGAAAGGCTGCCGTCTTCAACGCATCTGCTCACTTTGGTAATGCATCTCATAACTTGTCGGCGGTTCCAAAACAAAATACGCCCTTTGCTCGGTAACGTGAGAGGAGTTTTTCTTTTTCACATTATCCATCTTTTCCTCAGCTTTCCTTTTCTTTCCGTTTAACCATGTCTCTCTCTCCCCGCGTCAGCCGCACACTCGCCTCGATCTCAGAAAAAGAGCCCACCTGTGCCTTTAAGAGAGAGCTTGCCCCTCCCCTCGTCCCCTCTCCTCCAATCATCGTGAGTGGCGTGAGCGGGACTGATATGATTCGCTGCTGCTTGCTCATCGCCTCCAGTGGGACTCTCATTCAGCCACGCCCCTTGTCCTCTTCCTGTCACACACACACACACACACACACACACACTTACTCCCAAAATGTTTGTATGTTGCAGAAATCAATCAGTAAAAATGAAAGTCAAGTAATGATGCGCCTCTTTCCTTTTTTCTTTGTACATAATAACAAAGCATGTGGATTTGCGTGTGTGTGTGTGTGGTGTGCGTGTGTGAAGTATTTATATTGGACCAGTCACGTGTTTAATAAATCACCCTGAATTGTCTCTGAAGCCACACGATTTAAGATAATTAAATTGCATCTCCCACTGGCATCATCTGATAATGTCAATCACAAGTGACTTCAAAATTAACTTGCAGCATCAGTTTGATATATACGGTGTGTGTGTGTGTGTGTGTGTATGGGGCATCCCAGCAGGAGATCCTCTCTCACACCTGGAAGATCTGCCGACCCAAACATGGAGGCATGCATAATAATTTGACAGTGACTTAATCATAGCAGGAGGTACAAACACACATTAGCTCAGTGTCCTACACACAGACCTTCAGGGTTTCACATTTGTATTCACTTTACAGGACTTTACACTCAGGGAGGCACAGCAGGTGAACACATGTACTGTAATTATTTGCTGGTGTTCACATGTAGCCAACGCTCATTTCAGATTAATTATACCCACACACACCCATACAACATCTCCTGTGTAGCAGACGTGGTAAAGACAGCTTTGTCTTTGGTGTTAATCTGCATATTTATCTTATGACGTTTCTATGATCAATTATTGTTGGATAATCAGTCTGACAGCAGGAAACTTCATTTGAGGCTTAAAATCCTGCTGAAATTATGATTTGCCACTCAGGACAGAAACTACTTTGTTGAACAGATGAAAAAAAGCCTTTGTACGACCACTTAAATCACAGGAGTCTGACTGGTTCCAGTTTAACTGTGTAAACTATTATTAATTTTACAAGGGGAGTGGTTCAAAGGCCAAAGCACCAACATTTCAAAGAAATAAAGTAGAAAGCCCAACAGTTTACGACTAAGTTAACAGCTCCTGACTTGACCAACTTTTCCACAATAAAGGACAATAAATTACAAAAGTATTCAGAAATAGATCATTAAATACAGGAATAAATTAAGACTTTCTATAATCCTAAATTTACTTCTACAACTATAACTGATTAGATTTATTTTAATTTAACACTTGCGGATGGCATTAATCAAAAAATGAATTAAACTCTTTGCGTAACATACAAAAAGGAACCTGTGAGGCCTTCAGAGGATTTATGTAACAGAAGACCAATGTTTATACTAAGGTTTAATATATACATCATAAAGCAGGGGCCAGGGAGCCACTTATAGCCAAAGTGTTTTCTTTCCTTAGCATGCTATAACTTTATCCTCTTTATTTTTACTCTATGCAGCAGTTTTTCTCTCAGTGGCACAGAATCAATGCACAGTCTGTGTCGCACACGCATGCACGCACACACACACACACACACACACAGCGTCTAGTGTAAATTAAACCAGCTTTCTACCTTAACTGGGTCACCTCAGTTTTCCCATGGAGCAGTTATGTAATTGTTTTATACATATAGCCAATCAGTGCAGAGTGTATGTATGTGTGCAGCAGGCTGTGCTGCCATCTGAAGGAAATGAAAACTATCAGCTGTTTTTTTAACGCCTGGAATAGGAAATACTTTCAACCAGATTGATTTTAGGGAAATTAGTTTTATACAGTAGCTGCTGAAAGGAGTCAAACTTGCACAATAAACACTCACACACTTCCTGGCTTGCTCCTGCTGCCACTGCACACGCACACACACACACACACATATATCAAATTTCCTCTTCTGACTTGCATCAACTTGTCACCATTTTTACAGCAAGTTGTAACTTAACCCCCCTAGTCCAGCTGCTAATCATATTTAGTATTCACGGTTGGCTGTCCACACACTGGCAGGCTTTGTACCGAGAGGTCCGCCCGTCACTCCTAGGGAAGAACAATCTTTCATCTCAATAAATCAAAGTGAAAACAGCCCCGGAGGAGTCAAGACACTGTATAATGATGTGTTCTGTGTGTGAGAGAGTGATGGGCTCATCCAGTTGTGAGGATGAGATGAGGGAGGGCATGTTTACTGATGGGGATGCTTTCATTAAAATAAAACACAGCACCGTCAAACCGCTGCACACGTTCTGTGACTCATGTGAGGACACTTCGGAAGCACTGGAGCATTAATGTCTTTCTGCACCGAGCTGGTGTCAAATCGAAAAGCTGGGGCCTCAAGATATGATAGATATTAATGCCAAAGGAAAGTATTGTGCACCACCGTTACTATATCAAAGAATATGAACAATAAGTGAAGTATTAAAAACCAAGTGCATGAGGAGTTGAGAGCCTGCAAATATAAAACTGCGCATGATGATAATGGGAGAGATATATGATATATGAAATAATATAAGTAATATTAAAGCCCTCAAAAAGCCAATTAATTTGCCTGAAAAAATAAAATAATGATAATCCTTACAATTTGAATAGCGCCTCCCACTGTCTCCTACTGTTCGGTGATCGGCCCCTAATAATAATTCTTACAATTTCTTCAATGTCCGTCACGTGATGTCGATTCTTGCCTGCTAATTGCTCATTATGGTCAATGCTATCAATTGCACATCACACTGTGAAAATGTTATGAAAATTGAATGATATTTGTAAAACAAAGCTAATTTCCTATTGCCAGTAGGTGGCACCATCGGCATTATTACATACAAACTAAGAGATCTGTTCAAGTAGGGGCTCTGATGTAGCATGAGCAATTTTGTGTCAATTGGACAATGGTACAACAACTTCATTTTCACACTGATCAGTAGGTGGCGCTATGACCCTTAGGTAATATTGACACATAGAGCTGTTCAGGCTTTGGACTCTGAAGATGAGACAGAAGTTTGGTGGTGATAGGGCAATGCACAGTTATGAGTTATGACAACATCGTCTCCTCAGTATCGAAGGATTCATGATCCATGTTTGTCCGAGATACAGAACATCGTGTTTGGATGGTGCCACGATCTTCTTTACACGTCATACTTTTAATTGGTGTAAGATAAATAATAACCAAATATTGACGAACGCTGTTTGAGGGGCCCCCTGGGAATGTTTTGCTCGGGGGCCCCAATAAACTCTAGGCACGCCCCTGACTGAACCCCACCTCTTGCTTTTCCCTCTGGACCTGTCAGTCACACCTTGGTCCCGCCCCTCGCCTGTCACTTACGCAGGAGCCCCGCCCCCCGCCGCCGCCTGCACGTCCTGCTGGAAACGGCAGAGACGTTAGAGAGTAAACACGAGCCTCAAGATGGCTGACTCGCTGGGCTCCGCTCACCTCGCCGGAGCCGCGGCTGCTGCGGGGCTCGCCTCCGCCAAGAGCCCGCTCGTCAAGGCGGCTCCTGCCTGGGATTTCAACCCGCCGCCGCCGCCGCCCAAGAAGCCCCGAGTCGAGGAGCGCAGCGTTAAGCCCAAGAAAGTCAGCAGGGACGCGGGAGTGGGAGGCAACGGTGGCGGCAGAGAGAAACTCCAGCAGCCCGGCAAGCAGCGGCAGAGTTCCGGCAGCAGCCCGGGGGAGTGGAGCGGCGGCAGCAACAACCCTCCTGCCCCTTCCACCGGCGGGTCCCAAACACCCACAAACACGCACAAAGTGTTCAAACAGAGCGACTTCTTCCTCCATAAAGCGACGTCCTCCTGCAGAGCCAAGAAGAGCAGCAGAGAGAAACAGCGGGAGAGGACCGAGAAGCTTCTGAGAGGAGGCGCGGAGCAGCAGCAGGAGCAGGAGGAGGAGGAGGAGGAGGAGGAGAAGAAACACAAAGTGATGGTGACCTCCGGACCCGCGACCAACGACAACAACAACAACGACACCAGCAAACCGAGCCCCCTCTCTGCGGTGAGGAGGGAGAACGGAGAGGTCACGCTGCCGCCCAAAGGTAGGCCACCATCATGTGCTCGCTCTCAGCGAGATGCTCCTCGGAGCTGGAGCTGCTTTCACAAAGTTGTTTAGTTGTGTTTATTGCAAGTGAGCGGGAGTTCTGCGCTGTTACACTGACTTGGCTCCACACACTGGGGATTCGAACATGTGGTCCCGGAGAACGCGCGGTTGTCCGCCCCCAGTAATTCGTCCTGGTCTCGGACCAGCTACTGTTTTCTAACAACGCGCGCCTGAACGTTCAGTGAAATAACAGAGAACACACGAAGATTAACAGAATCACATTCGACCTCCGTGGGGGGAGGTGTTCACACCGGGTCACTGGACTGTGAAAGCCCGGGTTTGGTCGATGTCTCCGCGGGCTGTGTGGGCTCCTTCACCCGCTCGTGAACCCTCGAGCTCCGCGCCAGTGGCCGCGCGACCTGCTCGAGACCAGCTGCTCTCGTGCTGCTGCTGCGGAATCCTTACGTTACGCGCTATTCATAAAACATCGCGCGCACGATCCCCTGTATGTAACGCATGTGTAATATATCCCTACTAACGTGTTATAGACCATTTAAAGTTATTAATATTATAAGTGATTTCCTATTCTTCACAGTGGTTTACGCATTAAACCGCACGCTGCTGCTCCTCCTACTGCTGCTGTCATTACAACATGACAGCCGCCCGCCATTATCGTGTAGTGTTGTTTTGGTGGAGCACCACGCCCCCCTCTGCAACCCGCGGCTGTGCGGGGAGCGGACGCGCAGCTCAGCGGCTTGTTGATGCTCCCTGTTCCACAGCACACGGTGTGTTCATTAAATCACTTTTATTTTTAACGTATATTGTCACCGTGCATCATCCGATCCGGACTCCACTGGCAGCAGCAGCGATTAGATTATTGACTCGACGCGTCCACATGTGGTTTTGTTTTGACTGTGACCCATGGTGTTGTCTAATATGTGGGTCAAAGCAGGCAAAACAAGTAGATACACGAAGGGAGTACATTTTGTAAGCTTATATAATGCAAATGATTATTCAAATTATCAAACAAAACTGTCTGCAGAGTTATACTATCTCAAAATACCACACAAATACATTATCTGCTCTAATTGCTTTATCATATTACCCTCCACAGAGGGTGCATATTAAATGAGGTTCCGTGGACAGCCGGGGGCTTGTGTCTAGATTCATCCATAACAATATCTTTCTAATTCAATTCAATTGAGTTAATCTTTCACATGACTAATTAGAATACATTTTTTTTTTTTAAAGACCATGACCAACATACATGTGACTCAGTTATTATGTATACCATCATAGACATAATACGAATATACACCAGGCTTTTAGTAAAATTACAAATATGTTATGTCACATTATTTTATAAGATGTAGGATTATTTAACGACTGACGCAACAGAAAAAACCACAAACATCTGTTGAACGATCCTCTTGATATTGGGTTTTGCTGCGGGTTCATTGATTTCCTGTGTTATCGTGTAACATCTCCACATGCAGTTGTGTTTGCAAGCGCGTCTCAAAGGCATTTGTGTTTTCTCGACAAGAGCGGGTGCACCGAGCAGACGCATGTGAGAGAGAGAGAGCGAGAGAGAGTGTGTGTGAGTGTATGATGTCACCCTTTTTCCAGTCGGGCAGTTTAAGAGGTCATGACACGCACTGAACAGCCACCGCAGTCAGCGAGAACACCAGGACGAGACGTGCTGCCGGCTACTAGCCCCCAACACACTGTCACTAACCCTGTCTGGCAAACAGTCTGTCTATGGATGTTCAGATTTGTCTTCGTTCAAACAAAAATGTGGAAGGCCGTGTTTCAGTTTAAAGGAATTTCAGAACAGCAAAAAGGCTAAACAATTAAATTAAAATTAGAATAATTTTTTTATACAGCAATCATAACACTCCTTCTGGTTTATTTGCTGGTTTATTATAATGCTGTAAACTTGTTGAGTGAATCCAATCATGCTCGAAGCTCACTGCAGAGTAGTCATTCATTAGGTCTGTTGGACGCAGCCAGAATTAGCTTTTAGTAGCATAAATATTATCGGCCCTTCAACACTTCCATGTACGTGCTCACGAGCAACACACTGAATCTCTAATTGCTGTGGTGTAGAGCTGCTCAACGGCCAGCAGCAGGAGTCGGTAATTATCCTGAGTAGCCGTAACTGTGAAGATGAGGGAACGTGGAGCAGAGTGCTAATCCACATTAATCATGAGCACAGTGTTTTCGAGGATTAATATGTCCAGGTACTGCCCGGCAGGCCGAGCCAGTGGTTAAAGATGGACGGCTTTAAGGACGTGGCGGCGTCTGAGGCACGGCGCCCAAACGTGTCCTTGAGCTACAGAGGGAGTTCTGCCAGCTTCAGGAGCGCTGCAGCGACACCAAGCTGCGCCCTGACCTTCCCTGAGGAGAAGAATTTTTCCTACGGGGATCCAACGAGTATCACATCATCGCAGCGATGTCGGCGGTGGGGCTGCTGTGGGAGGGAGGCTGACGGCAGTGGAGAGGGAGCAGTGACTCCTGGCTACATTTGGTCTTGAAATAAGAGACACACAAGTTTGTAAAGTGTCCAAGACGTTGTTGTTTTATTCAGTTTGACCCTGTTTGAGGCAAAGTTTTGTCTGTTGTCATTGAGAGACGCAGTGTATTTATCTACAGTCTGATTCATAACTGTATGAATTCAGTTCTCTTCATAATTCAAGCCATGAGCTCTTTAAATGGATTTAAAGATTATTTAGCATTTAAGCCGAATGCAGAGACATCTCAACTCAATAATGAAGCTGGAATACTTGACAGTGTCTTAATCACCAGCCGGGTTATTTTTGTGTTCTGATTAATCACGTGTGACACATAAATCACGGATTAGGGCCCATGCAACGCAGCTCATTTCTTTTTGCAGCTCTCAGACCTTTTATATTACAGCTGTAGACTGAATATAAAGAAGGACGACATAACGGCTCCCTAAAAGTTAAACCAAAACAGCTTGATCGCCCCCCGTTAGTTGACCCTGCCTCCTCCATGTTGGTTAATGGGACATGGCTCCCGGCTGGTTGATCGCGTGTATCGGCGGCTCCTCGATACCAGGCCGCCATCGCCTAATAGCTACCGCTCAGACTCACAAGATGGCAGTGTTTGTATCTTGGCTTCATTTCTGGATAGTGGGAGGAAGTGGACACATCATTCTGACTATTCAAAAGTCAGGCAAAACTATGCTAATGGGAAGTCGGGTTGCGGTGAATCATGTAATTGTCTGAACTGCTGTAATTGGGATACGGGTGCGCATGTAAGTGCACAAAGCTTCCAGAATCCCTGACTACGCCCCGGACTTCTCTGTGGCCGAGTGCAGCCGGTGGAGAAAAGGGAAGAGAAATGGAAGCTTAGCTGCAATCAGCACCCAATTAAGTAACTGTCGTCTGGTTCATTTGTTCAGTCCCAAAAAATGATGAGACACTTAACTCATGTACAGTAGCAGTTCAGTAGAATGGCAAAGACTTTATGAACCTTTCTGCTAAATCATTTTGAAATCGCCTTGAATTGTGAAGCGTGGCCTTTTCTACACCATCAGGGGTAAACTGAGCGTGTAATGTTTTCAGGGTTTTGTTGGGGAGCAGGTCTACCTGTATTTCACAGTGAGTTAAGCTACACTGACTAAAAAGATCTGAAACTTTCTTGTGCCTTTTTACCCGATTAGTCGGCCTCACGCAGAGGGGAGCGAGACTCAGATCTGAGGAGCCCATCTTTCATTCTTTATCAACTTCCCTTTCATTTATGTCTGCTGGCCTGCTGATAAGTGAAGTGATGTATGACTTACAGTCGATGTTGTGTGTGTGAACCCTTAAAATATGACTTCTAGAGCCTGACTGATTTATCGGTTGGCTGATAACAATGGGCAGATATGAGCCGTTCACAGACATATCTGCATCAGCATTTTCCAACGTGAAAACTTTTATTATAGAGAAAAAAGTAGAATGGCCCTCAATAAATTGCGTACATTCCGAGGTCTAACAGGCCCCTTATGAAACATATGAAACCATAAATGAATCCACTAGATTTAGATTTAGTTCCATGAATGAAATCAATGGAGATGTTGAAACACACCAAATTTCTTTCTTGGGAAATATCCAGCCTCAATTACATTTCTTTGTTGTTTGGTTTGGTATCAGAAATGTTTTGCTCCCTAATACTGGTATCTGCATCTCTGTCTCTCTCTCTCCCCCCCCCCCCCCCCCCCATAATCAAAATCATTCAGGGTCTAGCACATGCACACTGACGACCTGCATGGCTTTTACCCATTGTCTTTCATTCCAGTTTGCCACAACATTGCAGCCTGAGTCAGACATGTGTTTTTTAGTGTCCAGCATTTTGCTCAGATGGGAGTCCTCCACAAGCTGTGACGTCCAGTTCGGAGCTCAGTCAAAGAAGCTTTGAAGCTTCCACAGACACAGTTTGAATGATTTGGTTTTATTATCTACACAAGAAAATCTGAAGTCCAGATTGAAACAGTCTGTCGTGTTAGAATCAAACTCTTAGAGCATAGAAGTCAATGTTAAATAGAGGATGTCTGAATAGTGTGAAATAACAAGGACTTTCACATGGGAACCTTTGATAAGATCAGTGTTTCCTTCATCTGTTTTCTGAAGCTGTCGTCCTGTTTTCGAGCCGCAGCGGGCTGGAGCCAATCCCAGCATGCCTTTTGGCGCGAGGCAGGGAACACCCTGGACAGGTCGGCAGCCTTATCACGTTGCTAGCACACATTTAAAACTGGCCGGGCTACAGCTCTAAACACTGTGCTGCCTTGGGTTTCTACCAAGTTAACATTGCACACGCAAAATAAAGTTAATTTCAAGGACAGACGTTTGGAGGAGGCAGGTTTCCAGTTTGCGATTTACATAAAAAATAACGAGCAAGAAGCGAAACGTGGATACCGCTTTGATTCTTTTTTTGAATTGTTTATTTTCCTCCACAACCTCGAGAAAGTTGGATGCCAGTGAGTGCTGGTGCAGTTGAATCTTACAAACCGCCTGCCGCGGGCCCTCTATCTTTCAAAGTGTTTCCCTCCTGTGATCATCCAAACAGTGAAACCCACCTGCTGTGTTCCCCTTCCAACTGCCTGCTGCCAGAAAGTCCCCAAACAAAAACGAGAGAAAAAATAGTTTCAGTTTTATGGATCGCTTTCATTAGAGTCATTTATATCTTTGTTGCATCACCTTGTTATAATGACTATTTTTTTTTTCATTGGATGTCACCTAATCTACCAGAGCACTTTACAACCCTGTCTTCTTACATCTCACAAAGTTCAGAAAGATGTTTTCTCTCTATTTGAAAGGGAAGACCCTCCTCTCAAGCTGTGATGAATACGCTTGTTCTCCACTGTATTAAAGCTACGCCAGCCACCCGGGCTAATTTACCTTCTATTGCCTCTAAACCTGTAGTTTATGAGAGTTACTGCAGCGACATGGTCTGACATGTTTTCTCTGATCTGGCAGTAGATCTGAGTGAGCCCACCTTTGTAGGCAGTTTCCTGTGGAGCAAAAAACTTGATGTTTGGAAACAAGTTGCGCGTTATTTCTTTTCCGCCAGGCCGCTCACAGTGTCTGGGTATTTTACAGCACTGTTTTTGCATAGTTCTAAAAATGGTTTCTTCCTTCTCTTAACCACAGAGTATGAGGGGAATGACTACCTGCTTCATCATGAGTGGCAAAGACAAATATTACTCTTAGGACCATTTTCACATCTGCCTTGTTTGGTCCAGACCTCCTGACGTTTTTAGTTTAGGCTGAACCAAAAATAACAAGCGTGAACTGTGACTCGGATCATGATCTGCGGACCAAAGTTGAGCCGGGCCAAACTAGGTGGTCCTGGTCTGGATCCAATCTCTAAGCCCGTCGGATATGTCTGAGACAATTTAGCCTCCAGGGCAATTTTTGTTGGCCTCAAGTGTTGAGGGTGAATATTCTGGTAGTAAAATCATGATGATATTACCTCGGTATGGACTTTCAGTTGTGAAAATGTCCCAAAATTGAAAATATTTATACATAATTGAAACGAGTGTGCCGATTTAACTCTAATTTTCCTGCTGCTCCTGTAAGCTTTTTATACTTTCAAAGCATTTTCTCCTTTGATCCTGCAAACAGTGAGTCCAAACCCCACTGTGTTCACTTTCCCACTCCCCACATCCACAGGAGAGTGAACACAGCTTCCTCTTAAAAGAGGGATCTGACGGATTTCAGAGAAAAGAAGTTCTTTGGAAAGGAAAAGAAAGAACAGCAAAAAGAAGTGATGCAGGAACAAAACAAAGGAGTTCTTTTGTATTTCTTCCTGGGGATAAGGAAATAAAGAATCAAAAGAGGCTAATAATAAAAGATAGAGTTATTTTAAGGAAGATGAAGTTTTCTTTTAGCTCAGTTGGGGGTGAGAGATGTTGACCTACAGGGAAAAAAGTGTCTTTGTGTCCAGTTAGACGAGCCTGGCTCCTCAGAAAGCACTCCAATGACTGAAGAGGTGTGTGTGAGGGGATATTTACATTTTAGACCGATGCTCTCATCCACAGCAATTTGCAATGAGTGTTGTTAGAGCGCACTCCAATTCCTCGATCTGTAATATTCCCTCAGCACTCGAATGAATCTTTCAGATGGAAAATCGTTGCAAGAGGAAATAAATTGAGCTAAAAAGCGAAGAAAGAGTTTAAGACTTTTAAAACCGGAGCATATTCATGCTTGTGAGGGCAGAACATAGGAGAGGGATGAGTTAAGGTGTAGAAACGTGAGGTCTATTTAGAAAAGATGTAGTTTAAAGATTATAAGTAAACCTCTAGAGTGAATGGTGCAGGAATGGAAGGTCATTACACTGCTGAGAAAGCACGAGAGATAAGAGCAGAGGCGGTGCTGGGGAGACGAATGTGTTGCAGCAGGAAAGGCAGAGACAAACTGTTTTTATGAGGAAGAGTATCACGATAACGGAAAAGTAAATTCGCTGGCCGAGGTGAAGCACCTGGCAGGAGTTCAGTGGAGAGGTCAGCAACATAAATCCAAGTGAAGTGAGGGTGAGTAAATCTTGTGCACTCTGCCGTCGTTGACCTGAAACCTTTCTTTCCCTCCGGTTCCACAGAGCACTCCGCCAAGGACAAGGCGAAGGAGAGAGACCGAGAGGAGAGGGAGATGAAGAAGGTCAAAGACAGAGAGAGGGAAAAGGAGAAGAAGAAGCACAAAGTGATGAATGAGATCAAGAGGGAGAACGGAGAAGTCAAGCAGCCGATTAAAGGTTGGTGGAAGCACACAATGTACACGCATATAAAGGGACTTGTCATGAATGTTAATATTATGGATCAAACTATTGTGCTTTAAATTACCTTTTGCAATTAAAATAATCTCAAATTGTTTCAGGTTTGCATCAGAAGTAATCTGTCTCCATAATAACGGGCCTTAAAAAATAGAATACGACCATTCCCATACACTTGTTAACTGTATCGGTCTCAGGTGAGGTTCTGACACAAGAAACAAAAGTCGCATAGTGATATATTTTTAATTTCAGTGAAGACATTGTGCGGGGAAGATATAAAGTGTGTGTCAGTGTTTCGTGTTGGTCCAGTGAGTTTGAGCTGCACACCCCCACAGGCTAGTTGTTAAATCCGTCTCTCCATCTCCTATCTGTCCTGTCGCTCCCCATCGTGTACGCAGTAAGAAACAGAAAAACAGTTGGATGATGACACCATTAATCATTCATTAAAATGTGGGGTAGAATGAAAATGGGGTAAATCACCCAGAAACCAACTGGAATCATTTATCACATTCACTCCAGCTCGGAAAATCATCGCATCGCATCACACTTTGAGTCAAAACTGATGGTTTCCCATGTGTCAGTGCACCCAGTTGAAACTCAGCATCCGTCTCAGTGGAAACCTGCTGCTGAGCTCACCAAACATGGCCTACTTTCACAGGGTAGCGTACAATAAATCATCATTATGTTCGCAACATACGAGCAACACACACGACCGCTCGGCAGCCCAGTGGGGGTCGGAAAACAGTCAGTTACTGTGGGGTAGTCGTAAAAAAGAGCAATGTAGAGCAGGGTCTGTGTGGTGGGAGAAGCTCCTGGTTGTAACGGTTTTATTTCTCTCTTTGGGAATTCGATCCCTGGCATTTGGTCGACCTTTGCACCACGCTGCTCGACCAGATGGAGAAGTTTGGCTTAGGGTTTATTTAGTCTGACCTTCTGACAGTATGTGTGGATGTGTGCATGTGTGTGTTTGTGTGTGTATGTGTGTGTGTGCACTGGTATTACGTCTGTCAGCTAGGATTGTGAGGGGGGGGAATTGAGAGACAGCCTTTGACAATGTAGCTCATCCTTGTTTATCGTTGCAAATATTTTCCTACATTGATTATTATGTATAAGAAAACTTTTCATATCGGCAAATATAAATACAAATACTGTTATGTCTGTGAATATCAAAATAAGAGGTCAGTCAGGCGCTTACTCAAAAAAAAATAAAAGTGGAGGATCTTAACATTCAGATGATTGGGGACTAATATGATATTCTTAAGAACAATGACACTTTTTTTAAAGGTTAGAAAATACTGACATAAGTGGGACGAAAATACATAAAATGCTGTAAGTTAAATGAAAACCAGTAAAAGCCTACTTAACAGCCCTCCACCAGCTCGACATGTCTGTCTTCTGCTCTGTACTTTTTATGGAGGTGGCGGACTGTGTCATTGTTAACCTTTTGACAGTAGTGAATTATTTGCAGAGTGCTGTGACGTAATCTCCGTCCCGCTCTCTTCTCTTTCTCTCCGTGAAATCTGAGCTCGGCCACTGAACTGCAGCTCCACATTTATCAACAGCGGCTGTTTTCTCTTTAAAACCCTGACCCTTTCGGACAGACACGCCACACACTGACATGCATACGGCGACGGCACATTTATCCACGATTGATTTGATCTGTTGTAAAGAGTCAAGTCAGACTCGTAACGTCCCTGCGTTGATATTTCATGATCACGCTGTGACATTTCAAAGTCTTAGTCAGGCTTGGGCCACATACCAGTCAGTGGCTACAGATGAAAATTACAGATGGATTATTTGGCCCACTATTTCAGTCTTACTGCTTCCAGTCAGGAAACGGCGTGACTGAGAGTTGTGTTGTGTTAGCCTGTAGTGAGAAATCCTCGTGGTTAGTCTTGTGTGTTTACGATAATAGACACTCTGGGGTACTTGATGGGATATTGAATCAGATTGAAGAGAGCAAAGAGCAGCTTTACAGTGATTGTGAGTGAGCCATTTAATCACAGTGTATTTACATTTTAATCACAGCGTTCGCAAATGTTGGAGTAACAGAGCGTCAGAGGGAAAGTTAGAAAATTTGATCAGCGAGAGAGAGAGTTGATTTTTCAACTCGACAGAGAGATAGAGAAAGAGAGAGAGAGAGATTGGCAACCAGAGTTAACATGTACAGGAAGTCAGAAAGCAGCATACGGCAATATCGGCTTCTGACTCAGCGTGTTGTTAGACAGGGAACTTGTTTGACCTTTAAATGCTCACGACCATCTGTTCAATAATATACATAAATATGCATAAAACTCATCATAATATATTAGAGATGTTCTGATTCCATTTCTCCCTTCCTGATGCCGATTAAGAGAACTGATCTTATATCAATGCTTTGCTGCTACATGCTTCCCAGTGAAAGTCTGCTCTAAATAATGAAGGAAGGGAATTTCTTCTTGTGAATTAACCGCAGTCAAACAGTTCGTACAATGTAGAACTCATTGAAGTTGATAACATTTGTGCTAAATCAGTATTTATAAAATTAAAAGAACATTTTGGGTCACTGAATAATTGGCTGTGTTAATTACATCATTTCATACATGCATCAATGTAATGTCCGAACAAATGTTTCTCTTATTTTCACCTTATTGTAATGCTTCTCTGTGGGTTGATGTTTAGGAATAAACCTGTGTGTGTGTGTATGTGTGTGTGTATGTGTGTGTGTGTATGTGTGTGTGTGTGTGTATGTGTGTGTGAATTCGGGGAGGGGGGACTTGTGGGTTAAAGAGCTTGTGGATTAGTAGCTTGGGTATTGTGCTGCAAATACCATCTCTGTGTTGCTCTCTTTATTGCTCTCTCTCTCTCTCTCTCTCTCTCTCTCTCTCTCTCTCTCTCTCTCTCTCTCTCTCTCTCTCTCTCTCTCTCTCTCTCTCTCTCTCTCTCTCTCTCTCTGCTGTTTTTCATCCTGTCTCATGTCGAGTTGAACGTGTGTGGGGAACAAACTAGGCTGAAGTGTTTATATATGTGTGTGGTGTGTGTTTTCTCGGGGGATGATAGCTGATGTTTGAATTATGCTGAGGCAGCAGTGCCCCTATCACAGTGACACAAACACACACACACACACAGTAAGTATACACGTCCACTTGTTTACACAACCACTTGGAAAGAACGAACCACTGATACTTTTGCAGAACGACATAAACAGCTCTGACAAACTCTCTCACACATACACAGTACGAACAGCAGCACCATGGAAATAAATTGCATGTTCCACTTAGTCCTGCCCTCGGCTTTTAAGAGATCGACACTATTATCTCCGTTCAAATAAGTCACTTGAAAGCTGGTTTCCTGGCTTAGTCATATCTGCTTTTCTCCAGGGATTCCAACGCATGCTCTTCAATTTATTTTATGCATGCACCCCAGGAGATGTGCACCATCTGGGAAAAGCTATGACTCATATGTCCACATTCGCTTAAAATAGTTAGGACTCATATTTTTGTTTGAATTGTTTAGTTTTTTTTACCAGGGGAGATTATCTGGTATCAGTTTATCATGGTGATTAAAATCTGTTAGTAAGAGTATTCTATTTCACTGGCAGTTACGCCCCGTTTTATTCTCTACCATAATTCCTGGAAGTTTGTCATTTTACTGCACTTATTATTGGTCCTTATTAACTCCACCACGGAATGTTTTTAGTTTTCATCTCGGTTTGTTTGTTGTCTGTTAGTTTGCTGGATTTTTATTATATTTTTTCTTCACTTTCTTTAACATTTTTCAGCATATTTGTTGATTCTCAGTGAATAATTCATGGATCATGATGAAACAAACTCTGACATGTTTATTGGACTGATATTTATGAGTCCACATTTGGTGCAGGTCCAAATAGAAATCCGGATCTAGTGAATTTATATGTGGTTCCGGAAAGCAGACATGAATAGATTTTTTAACGCGCCTTCTTCCTCTTTTTGAAGAACAGCCTCTCCTCTCATAAGTCTTGTCTCTCTAAATAACGAGGTCATTTTTCTCCTCTTCTCGTTCTGTCACTGTCCAGATGAAAACGAAAAAGCCCAGGTCAACGCGGAGGAGCTGCAAATCAAAAAAGTCAAGAAGAAAAAGAAGAAGAAACACAAAGAGGGGGAGAAGCACAAACGAGTGAAGATGTACCACCGCTCCTGCCAAACTATTTGTGCCGGCCTGCTTCTCCCCACCGATCACACGCACAAATCCCCCCTGTCTCCGTTCAAGACGCCGCTGCCGGTTTACCCCTCGCCGAACAACAAAACCTCACACGTCCCCTCCTCTCCTCCTACTGCTTCTCTTGCCTCAAAATTCCTCTTAAGCGCCTCACTTCAAAACACCCCCGGCGATCCATACTCCTCCATCAAGGCACCGCTCCCTCGGCCGACCAAACAGCAGCCGCAGGGCTCCTACCCCGGGATGGCAGGTCTGGAGTTTGCTCCGTACATCCACATAGAGAACCAGCCAAACGGGGGGGCACTTGTGGCTCATGCCTACACCTCACAGCTCTCCGCTCTGTCGATGGGACAGAAGCAGAGATTTGCCCAAGAGTTTGTCACCCTGGCGTTCAGCGAGGACTCGTCGCAGGTACGGCAAAGATACGGAAGCAGCTGCAGTATGAATTTTCTCTAAAATTCAAATGATAGATATGATCTGAATTGATCTACTGACCCTGTTTTCCAGGCAGCTCATTATGTCATGGGAATCGTCCACGGAGAAGCCAGCTACCTGCCTGATTTCTTGGATTACTTCTCCACCAAATTCCCAGCAGCTCCAGTCAAAATGGAAATACTGGCAAAGAAGGACATAGAAACTACAACTATGGCTAGTTTCTACTCTCAGGTTAGTCAGACACAATCACATACAGGCAGAGGAACATGGATTGGATCAGGGGTGGGGAACATTTATCTATGGAGGTCCATTCCTTTCTATAGCCCCTTTTTCCACTGGTCAGCAAACCCACTGATGTCTGGCTTTTGTGTGGAATGGGAATGGATACAGTTGGCATTCATTGCTGGGTAAAATGACTCTACAGTAGACACAGGGTTTTATCGGCTGCGATTGGCAGTGATGAAAGGAGCCACCTGAGTGACCGCGCTAATTTGGCAAGACAGCGAGGTGAGAGAGTGCATCAGTTCAGGGTGCATGACGTCAAACATGACGCACTGCGAAAAAATAGAAAGTAAAAATAGAAAACTCCTCTACTGGCAATGGGAAAGTAGTCAATCACCTATTTGAAGGGATGTATACCAACAAATATTTCTGTAAAGAAGGTCAAATGTGACATTTGGCTTGAGCTCACTGTTGCTCTGCAGCTCAATGGTTTGGTGTTGTTTGGTTGTCTGGTTGTATAATCAGTGTTCCACCTTTAAATGGCTTAACAAACACGTTCTTTGTAGGTTTTTGGAGTTTTGTTGTTCTTCTTTTCTGTCTCTCTTCGAACGCTAATCATCACGGTTAGTTGTTTTGAGTAGTTTAGATGGGAAACAAAAGTGTAATTACATTTTTGGCTAGTTTTTAGCCAAGTTCTCCTCCGGGAGCTTCTGGATCCCACTGTTGCCTCGGTCATGACGTCACAGGAAGTCCAACAAACATGTTCAATTCATTTATTTTTTATTTTTCATATCCTGAAACCTCTCACCAAATAACTAGAGGAGTTTTTCAAAGTAACCAGCAGATTCTCTTGAGTGTGGCCACTTTTCACTGCAATAATGTCTCTTCAGATGATTTCACATTTGAAAGCAGAGGGTTGAAAGGCTTGATGGAACCTGAGAGGTGCTTGGTGATGTCCACCCCGAAGGCCAGATCACGCAGCCATTTGCTTTCTCTTCCCTTCCTCTCTATGAATTTTGACTTTTCCCCTCAGTACAGTAAAGCAAGAGGATGAAAATCCAAGAGTTAAAGTGTCAGGCTGTAAGAGACGACCGCTGTCTGGCAGGTGGCAGCCTCACAGTCAGACGAACCAACGCCAAAGGTGTTTTTCCTCTTTTTCTTTTGAAACCACCACCAGTATAGTAGCAGATGTGGCGAGATGCCTCTAACTCACCCTCAGAACCCTACATAGCCTTTTGAGGACAACAGGAAAAACGAGAAGTGTGTGTTTGCCTCTGTGTGTGTGTGTGTGTGTCTGGATTGTGTCCTCTGTGCACAGTGACACAGCGAGACCTCTTCATTTAGAGATTTCCCATGTCTGTAGTTCACTAATGAAAAGCCTTTTGTTGCCTCAAGCCTCTTGAGTGGTTTTGTATTGAGATACTGCCATGCTCTTTTTTTCAATGTGAGTGCAGGCAACACCGGTTACCACACTGTGCCACCGTGTGTGTGTGTCTGTCGTACTACAGGAGGCAGAGCAGTTTATGCTCTATCGCTCTCCCTCCGGACATATTTTATTTTTTCCTTCCTATTATGAAATATTCACAATGTTTTGTGTGTCTCTGGCGGTTTTTGCCTCCACAAACGCATCCCGGATTTCCTCATGATTCTGAATATTTCAAAAGAAGTAATCAAATGTCTAAATCGTGTGTCGTCAAAGTAGACTTTTCCATTTTCATACCCGTGTCCTAAGCTGTCCCTTTAAGAGTACTGTTCCTTGCACGGCTAACGTCATTGTCCACTGGACTTGTTAATTTTTTTCCTCCCTCCCAGCTTTCTGCAGTGACCTTGGGAAGTAGACATATAGTCTGCAGACACACACACACGTGCATACACAATGATATATACACACAGGCACAGGTATAAACGCACACCCTCCGAGATAAATGGTTCATCATGCGCGTTTTATGTTTTCTGCTCTTTTGTTTGTCTCTGCTCCGGTCACAGATGACTGGATGGCAGTTTTTTGTGCGGCTGTGTGTTTGTATTTAGCAGGGAGAGGAAAGAGGGGACATTTTTTGGGATTGTGTTCATGTCGAGATGATCAAAACATCAGCATTTCCTGTGTGTGTCAGTCATTTGTATTCAGCACCTGACTTAAGGCATTTTCAGAGCTGGTGAGGATTATGGGAGATTACAGCGCTCCATTTTCTCAGGGCAGGTACAGCCCGGCAGACAATACACTGTGTGATGCTCTTGGACAATGAGGTAATTTGATCTCTGCTGTTTAGTCACCGCGTCTAATGATGTAGTTACGACATCAGAAGATTAATTCAAAGGCAATGAGGGGACTGCAGCGGTTTTAATGTTGTATTACCCTGGGAGCTGTGTAAGAGCATTTACAGAAATATGTTCACTCACTCACAGTTAGTATTTATTCGGACCAGGGAACACGTATTTGGGAATACATATTTGCTTATAGGAATTAAGCCTGTAGCAGCTCTTTATATATAGGAAATCCCTGCTGATTTTCGGTGTCCCTTGTTTCAGCTCTTAACCAGGATAGTTATTTGTGAACCTCATCTTATCTGACTTTACCTCCTCCTGACACAACACACAACAACCCACAGGCATCCTCTTTGCACTTGGCCTCCACATAATCTCCACCGGTGTGTTGACAAATCAAACGTAGACTTTCATGTCGCACCGCTCTCACATTTCAGCCTCGGAACCACAGCGACGACTCAATTTATATCAAAACAAACAATTCCATGACTGTGTTGTTGTGCATTCACACGTGTGTGTTTGTGTCCGAGCCGAGGGAGAGATTATGTAAGGAAACGTATGTGAGCTTGTGTTCGAGGCACCAATCAGCTCTCAGCAGCCAGAAGCTTTTGTTGTTACTCAGTCACAGTAACAGACTAATAGACTTAGCCAGAGACTGACTGGACATAATAATTGAGAAAGAGAGAGGAGGAGAGAAGTCGGGTCAGGAGGAGGTCAGGGAGCAGCAGGGCGATGTCGCCACATTAACAGAGTGAAAGTGGCGTTGGCAGGACCAGGGAAAAGTTGTTATAGAATTAACGAGTGTGAGACCCAGAGACGGAAAGGAGAGCAGGAAAGAGAAGAGGCCTGATCTAATAGACTTCCAACCGGGGACAGGAGTGTTATCAGGGAGCGAGGCAGTGCAGGAGGTGGAGACTGACAGCCGAGAGAAAAATAATCTGCCAGGGGAAAGCGGATGATCTGTTAAAAACATACAGTTTTTAGCCAGAGAAAGAAAGTAACAGCTGGGGAGAGATGACAGTTATGATAATTACATATAATTATGTGGGCTTTTTAATCTTGTGAATTTGCAGACGTGGGAGAGGCAGTAAATTTAGATAAAGTTACAGAGGTCGTATTCCTCTGTGAGCAGAATTTTTATTGTTTGACTCAACAGTGTGTATTTGCCATCTTTATTCTCCCTATAATAAAGCTCATGGTGAAGCTTAGCAGCGGAAGACACAGATAAAGACGATGTCACCGTTTGTTTTCACACATGTTCTCTTGTGGTGTGTTTTTATGCACGTACACAGAGGTGAGGAAGGACCGGAGCATCTTGAAGAGCACAGCTCGGAGGAAGTCCGTCACATTTCCTGTTTCCTTCTGTTTGCCATCACATGGGTGTGTGTGTGTGTGTGTGTGTGTGTGTGTGTGTGTGTGTGTGTGTGTGTGTGAGAGAGAGAGAGAGAGAGAAAATCATTGACTGTCACATTTATCGGTTTATTTCAGACGCAGTGTTTCCTAATACTCTTACTCTGCCTGTGATAGTGTTCAAACTCAGTGGGGGTTATTCTGCACCTAAATTATGCATGTGCAAACACACACACACACACAAACAGAAAATTGACATGCATAGGCACAATTACAAGCACGCAAAAGGCCAAACGTACACTCGACTTTCTCAACGCTAGCAGAGGGAAACTGTACAAACACTTTTGGATCCATGTTTGCACACAAACACATATTTCTCTGCGAGTATTTAGGTCATTGACTCAGTGAGACTATTTAAAGTTGTGTTTATATGTGTGGAGTGAGTATTTCAAGCTTCCCGTCATCTTATGTGGATATTACACAGTGTCAGCGCTCAGACAGATGCGGTGGAAATAATGTGATTTATTTTCTTACCCCCGCCAAGGAGGTGATGCCGTTTCTTTGTCGGTTTGTTTATTCGTCAGCAGGATTATGGCAAAACTACAGAAATGATTTCCATGAAATTTGTTGGAAGGATGAGATGTGGGCTCATTTTGACACAGATCTGGACAAAGTGGCAGATTCAGGATTTCTTTAACATTGTGATTTTTGGCGTTATGCTTGATTTCTCATAGAATAGTTCATTGATCATTTGATGTGAGGTTTAGGGGACTGGTATCTACTGTGTGTAATTTGACAATTTCAGATTGCAGTTGGATAAACCTTAACCCACCGCGCTGCTGTTTGGTGCGTCTGGCTTTCCAGGTTTGGTTCAGTCTGTTTTTAGTCTTTGCCCAAATCGTTTTTAAAGAGAAGCAGTCACAGCCGTCGTTTCTGAAAAAAAACAAAAACGTCAGTGCTAATCATCCAGAATGAGAAAATCCTCATGACCTACGTGCAGTTTGTTGGACCAGAGCAGAGGGAGGTTGCTGCACCGAGCTCTGAGCCTGTTGTTGCTTTGCTGCTCAGCGGTTTCATGTTGTAGGTTGTCAGACAAATCAGCTGGTTCCACGTTTAACAGCTTAACTAATGTGTTCAGTTCCTTTACTCTCCGTGCCCCCAAGCACCTGAAGGAGTTTTACAAAATCAAACATTTGCTGGTTCCAGCCTCTGAACATTTGCCGTGTGTCTTTCTTTCATTTCATTGTCGATTGACTCGGGGCAAACACATTACACATTTTAATCAACTTTGTAATTGTGCATATAAAAAAAAAAAAAGTATAAATAAATAGTTTAAATGATCAATTGCACAAATACAAGTCAGTTTTCTTATGCCTGGGCTAAAATTTGGAATATATATATTTAATATTTGCCAAATATGACAGTGATGTGTCACCACATCCTGTGTACGGTGATTAGTTGGTCTTTTCATCCCAACTCTTAATTAATGTAGATAATCCAGTTTTTAATCCAAGCGTATCATACTCGTCCAATCAATCACTACTAATTATCTGCCAATGTAAATTACATTACACTTCATTTAGCTGACGTTTTTATCCAAAGCGACTTACAATATGTGCATTCAACAATGAAGGTACAAACCCAGAACAACAAGAATCAAGAAAGTACTATTTCTTCAAGAAAGCCAAACTACAAAGTGCTTTAAGTAAGTGCTATTTACGTGCTACTAAATTGTATAGTTTTAACTAAAGTTATTACCAAGGTATAGTCGGAAGAGATATGTTTTAAGATGGTGGTGGAAGATGTATAGACTTTCTATAAATAACCACACCACTGGACTGAGAACGTTTCCTCATTAACACCAACACCCCAGAGGTAATAGCTGAATAACACACACACACACACACACACACACACACACACACACACACACACACACACACACACACACACACACACACACACACACACACACACACACACACACACACACACACACACACCTGAGATCTGCACCTGAGGTTCGGGCCTCTCAGCAGCTATTTGGGGATTTAGTGCCTTGCTCAAGGATGCACCCTGGAGCCTTTATCCTTCAAGTCTTTTTTCCATCTCAGTGTTGCAGATTTGATTATCTCTCCTTTACTTCTCTTGCCCCTCTCTCCCCCTCCCTCCTTTGTCTCTTTACCTTGTATTTACTCCTTCTCTGCTCCCTCTTGCCCTCGTCCCTCCTTACTTCACTCCCCTTTGAGTTACTTCCATCCTTGCCTCCATTTCTTTTTCTCTTTGTCTGTCTTCTCTGTGTTTCCTGTGTTTGTTTCTCCTCTTTTACAGCTTCTTCTCTTCAACTTTCTCTCCATCTGTCCCTCTTCCCCTCATTCTGTCTCTCCAGTGTATCCTCGGTTTCTCTTCCCCACTCTCGTTCCTTTTTTATCTCTGCCATGTTGTCAAGTGGTGACTCACTAGAGGCGAGAAGCCAAGGATCTGGTCAACACACACACACACACACACACACACACACACACACACACACACACACACACACACACACACACACACACACACACACATCCTGACCAGCCAAGAGTACAGCATGCAGGCCACATGGTGCACGCACTGCACACGCACGCAGACACAAAGACACTGTTGTGGGCCAATGGTATGGGAGACGAGTTAGACGAACAAACACCCACACACAGACACACACACACAAACACACACATTTAACTGCAACGCTCTGTCAGCCAAGTGAAGAGAAGCAAACAGACTTTTGCGTCACACCGGAGGAGCAGAGACGTCAACTGAAACTGCCAACACTCTCTCAGTGTCTATTCTGACAATAATAAATACACATATCAAAACTTTTAACACTGAAACCTGTTGGGGAAGGGTATAATGAAATACTAATATTGTATTTAAGAGCATCATACAAACGGATGAATGAAAAGACATGCACATTTCATCGGGAGAGGTTAAAAAGGAGAAGAACAGGTCTCAGAGAAGGGTTATCGAAATTTATTTTATCACATCACATCTCATATTTAGCCTCAGAGACACATCTGCTCATCATATCCTGTGTGTTGGAAAAGGACAGTGTGTCAAAGTTCAATCTTTTATTTCACTTAAATTCCTGAATGATTTATCTCTGAATATCATTCAGATGAGGCCTTAATGTTGGTTTATTTGGTCCCAACCAGTTACAAAAGAAATCTGTGGAGAGGGTTTGCAAGAGGACGTAGCTTTAAGGTGTCGCACATCAAAGTAGACAGCTTCTTCCTCAGGTCAAACTTCACCCCTCCACAAAATGTCACTTCACGTTTGTTCAGTGGATTTTTGAGTAATCCTGCTGAGTGACAGACAAAGGGCAATGAAAACATAATCTCCTTGGCGCTGGTCAAGATTGGACACCCCCGGCCCAGAAGAGCTTTGACAAAATTATTGATTATATTTTGATTATGACTGAGACGTCCCAGATGTGATCAGGGCGAGAGGTTGTGCGTGCTGCAGTGAAGGGAATGAGGCTCTATAATGACCTTGCTGAAGGGGCTGCAACTCCCCATAATACCCATGATATTTTGAAGACTCGATTTACATTTAGAGAAGGAGAGGAGCTGTAGTGAAACAGTGGATGAGACTGTCACACTGCAGAAGGTTGTTAAAGGTTTGTTGTTCCTGGGTAAAAAACGATTCACAAGCACACACTGTATAATGTTGCAATATCTCTGTTTGTGAGCTTCTCAGTTGAGAAATGTACATTTTAAATGTCAGTGAAGATGTGATATGAAAAGATTGCTGCTGTGTTTTTATTCACCAGCTCGTCTTTAAAACCACAAAACAACATGTGTATGTTTTTGTCAAAAACTAAACACCTGCTTCCTTCAGCGTCAGAAAAACATTCGAATATCAGTCTGTATTTTTCCTCTTGTTGCTGCAGGTGAAGAAGACGTACAGTCACGGTACCTACAGAGCCGGGGCCATGAGGCAGATCAGCCTGGTGGGAGCTGTGGACGAGGAGGTCGGGAATTATTTCCCAGAATTCCTCAGCATGCTGGAGGAGTCGCCCTTCCTGAAGGTGAGTCAGGACAGGAACAATGGCAGCAATCCTAAACAGCATCAGGACGTTATGGAGAGATGATGAGTGGAGAAGGGACAGAGGTATTCAGACAGACTCAGTCTATTCCAGTGTATGAACAAACTGTAGCTTTTAAAATATGAAATAATTTATTTGATAAATGAGGAAGCTTCAATTCCTAATTCTCTTTCTGTGCTGTCCTCTCTGAAAAGGAATTATATGATATTTTGTTCAGTGGGTCGACACTGTATCAAATTCCTTTTTGGCTGAAATATAAAGCAGATTTTAATTATTCCTTTCACAATTGATTCTGTCAGACCTCATATACTCAGAGACTCTATACTGTGCCCAAATCTTTCCAAGCATTTACACCTCTGATTATTTGGAAACAACACAAGCTGAACAGATGGAGAGCTTCTGCGAGACACAAACATCAACAACGCACCTAATGTTCTCAGCGGCGGCTGGCAAACATGAGGCGCTAAGAGGCGCGTTGGAGGGATTCAACGCTGCTCCAGGAAGTTGCTTCTCTTTTAGAAAACGACCTTCAGAGCACCGTGTTTACTGCTGTCCCTCAAAGGCAGGCATGCTTTTCTGCTGTTGTTCTCTCCCGTTGTGAAACTTTAAATCTCCTGCATGCAGCGTGCAGGAGTGCTGGCGTACGGCGAATATCAAAAGACACAACATCCTCTGGCGCTTCCTCTCTATCGAGAGTTCTGGCTCTGATTTGGTGCCCTCTGCTACATCTCGGCTGGCAGTGACAAGTTTCGCCAGGGGGCCTGTTTTGCTGCTCTTGAGATTTCCTTTTTTAGGAGTACCCCCTGGAATAAATCAAATATTTAATGAAGTGGTTTTTAACAAGTGAAAACGTGACATGTACCAACAGGCTGCTTTAATTCTATTCCCTGTGTCTCTCCTCTGTGTGGCTGTAGAGGACCCTTCCATGGGGGACGTTCTCCAGTCTCCGGCTGATGAGTCCAAAAGACAGTGACGACGGTCCCATAATGTGGGTCAGACCCGGCGAACAGATGATACCTTTGGCTGATATACCAAAGTCCCCGTTTAAAAGAAAGCGGTGAGTACACCACAGTTTACTGCACATTGAATAAACACACCCGGATAAAGCCGGCCAATATTTCGAATCCCTCTTAAACTCTGCCTTGAGACAGGGACGGCATTTGCTGGGATTTTCGTCTCTATGAATGTTGTTTGTACTGCAGGTCTCAGTGGTGTGTTTGTGTGTTTGTGTGTGTGTGTGCCTCAGTGAGCCAGCGTGCTCTCCACACAGCCCACGAGGACTGATTATGAAAAACAGTAACAAAACGCACTCGTACATTTTGAAGCAGCAGCCGCACGAGGCTTGGTCGTAGCCCAGCAGCTCCGGATGAGGCAATTACACCCTCTCAGTGTGTCTCTGTCACAGTACACACACACACACACACACACACACACACACATAAGCCCTGCACCAAGCACACACACACACACACATACTAACACACATGCCTTCTGAGTGAGAGCATGAGAGAACCGATGTGCGGTGTTTGGGATGTGAGCGGTATGTGGCTCTCCACTGAGATGAGATCATCACCATGTTAATGGAGTCGGCATCAGACGCTACTTCACATGGCAGCCCGCCAAGCGCCGGACGACACACACGTCTCTCCCAGGCTTCGTGTATTTCTCTCTTGTGTCAGTCGATGGGTCGTGTTATCTCTGGCTCTGATTTGTATTTATCTCTTTTCTTTCATGGTTGATTATAGCGCTAAAGAAGAAGAATTGTTATAGTCATTTTTAAAGCGATAATGAAAGCTATATTCCACTACTGCTATTTTTAATGGTGAGATTTTTCTGATATTCTCAGTTTTGAATGTTTAATGTGTCTTTATTCTTAAACTGTTCTGCGACGGTTGAGAGCATTCCTTATGTATTTTTTATTAATATTCAGCATCAAATAAACACTTCCATTAGATATTTTCCATTTATTGTATTCACACATATACATATATAGCTTAAGTATATGTTTGAAACAAATGTCTACGTATTGTTTATCAAATAGTGCCCAAGGAGACAACTTCTTCAAAGCGTTGTTGAAACAAATGAATGGATTCAGTCAACAGAAAGGCAACAGTGCTTCTACTTTATAACGGGTACTGGAAGTAAATGAATGAATGAATTAATCAATTCTGATGGTGTGGCACGGTGGTACAGCGGTTAGCACTGTCCCAGATTGATTCCTGGTTAAGTCGGGGTCCTTCTGTATTGAGTTTGTCTGTTTAAAGTCGTGCAGATTGGGATCTGATTGATTGGAGACTTATTGACCGGAGCTGTGAATGGTTGATGTCTCTAACTTTTGGGCTGTGATACGCTGGTGACCTGTCCAGGTTGTTCCCGCCCCTCTGGTCAGCTGTGATTGGCTCCAGACCCTCAAAGATAAGCGGTATAGAAATGTTTGTTTTTAATCAGTGACTGCACCTGAATTCAGGCTGCGAATACAAACAGTGTGTTACTCATGTTGTGCTTTGTGTGGTGCATTAAGTCTAGACGGCATTTGAAGGGTACGACTGTTCGAGTGTGTGTGTGTGTGTGTGTGTCAGTGTGAATAACTGTCAGAAACACTTGTGTAACAGGCTCAGCTGGGAATGAAAGAATCTGTTATTATAGAGATGGAGAGAAAGGTAGAGGAGAAAGGAGGAGGGTGCATCAGCTGTTCCCTCCTTTCTTCTGTTTCCTATCTAGTCCCTCACTTTAATATAAATAACCGTTATTTCCACAAACTGAGGTATACTTTTCTCAGACTTTCCTCTTTTTGTCTCCAGCATCTCTCCTCAGTATCTCACCTCCCTCCTCCTCCAAACTCCTTCTCCTCCTCCACTCCTCCCTCCTTTCTGCATCCTAGTCCTCACGCCGCCTCTCAATATCTGCCCCCGTCTGTCTCTCTGTATTTCTCTTACGATCCGTCTTCTGTTTCCTCCCTGTGACCTCTTTCCTCCTTTTTAAGTGGATTTATTTTCGAAGCACTGTGCCGTTACTTTCCAAAGGACCAGAAGCACAAAGCACTTATATTGAACGTGTCATAGTGGTGATTGTGTATGTCTCTGTGTAAAGAGAGAGAGAAGAAAACTTGGAGTAGTGAAAGAAGTGGTGAAGGACATGGTGTTATTTGCAGTTTGACTGTGTTGAAAGCTTCTCTTTCCCTGTGGTTCCAGTGAAAAGGTCGAGCTGCTGAGTTTCTGTCGGCGCTGAGACCAGCAGTCTGAGAATTCAGCTTTGATTGCAGTGGCCGGATGATGACAATAAACCAAAAATATGTTTTCGCTTTTTAGTCAAAGAGCGCCAGTGCTTCCGGAGACTGACAATAATTGTATAGCAACAACAGCTGCCTTGGCCTGCGAACAGGACAGAGGCCTGATACTGAGCACGCTCTTCCTGTTTGGAAACAAATTGCAATCAGAGCCTGATGGCTGTTGGCAAGATGTTGAAGTCAGTCTGCTCGGTGAGGAAGCTTGTTAGGGGAACAGGTTGATTAGCTGATTAACAGAATACAAGACTGGCTGCTATTTTAACAGTGGACAGATTTCAATTCATTATTTCCTTCCCCTCACCTTTATTAATTAAATCATGATGCACATGTGACTGAAAATATCCACTGCACCACCAAAATGACGGGAAAAAATTGAAAATAAATAAATTCTGTATTTTCATCATATATTGCATGTTGTTTTTCATCCTTATATTGATGTGATTTTGAAAATCAATATTCATTTCTATTAATCACAAGTTATTAAACATTTCTTTTGCAAATTATCTCAATATCTGGTTAAAACGTTGGTTTGGAAAGAAATTTTGCTATAATGGAATAATTACAGATGAAAATAGATCTAGTGATTCCCTCTGTCTCCCTTTTCTCCTCCGCTCCCTCGTTTACACCTTCCTTTCACTGCCTCCTCACCCCCTCTCCACCCCTTCGTCTTGTCCTCCTCTCTTCCTCTCCATCCCACTTCATTTCACCATGAATGCAGAGCGAACCGGTCTGGGTCAGACAGTTTCCATCACACTGACACAATATGGTTCCAGAACAATGAGACGTCGGAGTTAGAGAGTCGGAGTTAATGGAAGACTTTGAATATCTCTGTAAATGTTTGGCTCAGCACTCCTCCTTCAACAGCTTCTTCTTTTCACTGTTTAACTTACCAGCGCTATTTTGTATTTTTTGGGGGTTTTACATTCATTACTGTCATCCTGGCGTCAGCTCAGACACACTAAGCTGTGTGTGTGTGTGTGTCTTCTAATCCCCCCTCCACTCTACTATTTCCCTCCGCTTCTTTTCTTCCTCTTCCGTCGGCTCCTGCCTCTCATCTTATCTCTGAATGAATGAATGCACAATTCAGTGTTCAGCACGGGTAGTCTCGCTGCTGTTCTGTCTGTGTGTGTGTGTCTGTCTGTGTGTGTGTGTCTCTGTGTGTGTAACTCTCTTGTAGCAATCTCTCTCAGACTGTGCGTGTGTGTGTTTCTACTCTTGTTTGAATCTGACTGCAGCTCCAGTGTGAGTCACTGATCCAGTAGTGAGCTGACTGCAGTACTTTCATTGTCAGTCTGTACGCATGAAGCCAAGAGCATTAATGCCTGTTTACTGCATTTTCATTCTCATGATTTTCCATGCAGCTGTAACTGATTTTTAAATTTCCATTATAATTTTCTTGCCCCTAGTGTTTTTCATGTTTTGAATCTAAATTAATACTTTATTGATCGTGCGAGAAAAAGTCATTTTTGCCACCGGCGAACTTGGAAAAAGTAAATACATTAAGGAGTCATTAGAGGATGAGGAACAAGCTCAGGTGGAGTTAATAATATCTGCAGACAATGAATGTCTTTAAAATTTACTCATGATTAATTCATTCAATGTCAAAGTACATTTCCCTCACATTTTCTCAGATTGTAACTTTTTCACTTAGAAATGATCTGCCAAAGCAACGGTTCAAAATTTACATAAAAACAAGAAAATATGGAAATGTATACATTTAAGAAGTCCTTGCAGACCAACTTCCTTTTCATTTCGACACCATGTTAACAGATTAGAGCTGCCACTCCTCCGCTGCAGACAAGCTCCGACACACGTTGCACACGCACCCAGTGCAGGGTCAGGGGTTAGTGGACCAAGATTGTGCTAATTGATCCCACAAACACAGACAATTGGGCCTAGATAACATAATATTTTCATACTACAAAAAAAGATCTGTCCTAAGGCAGGTAATATTTTCTGACGCTGGGAAAGGGGGAAACATTACTAAGATACTCTCTCTTTCATCAAATCACACCTAGGCTGTTAGATCGGATTTATTTTGATAGCTAATGGGATATTATTTTATAGTGTCTAGACTACTCCCAGCATCCTCTCTGCTCCTCAGTTCATGCTGTGCATGACACTAATGAGTCAAGTCAAGCAAGAAAACAACACCAGCCATCCATCTGCTTTTATTTTGCCCAGCAGACAGGAAACAAAGAAATAAACAAAACCAGGAGAGTGAGCGGCCCACTCACCTTTAGTCATGTTCCTCTTTTAGACAGCAGGGGAGACATCTTCAGAGACCTGTGTGGGCAGCGAGTGTGTTTGGGTTTGTTTTTTCGACTTTTCACTCTTCTGCTTCCCTTCTCGTAGCTCCACCAACGAGGTGAAGAACCTGCTGCAGTCACTGCCCAGGACCAGCGAGCCCAGAGAGATGCTGTTTGAAGACCGGACTCGGGCCCACGCCGACCACATCGGTCAGGGCTTCGAGCGTCAGACCACAGCGGCCGTTGGCGTGCTGAAGGCTGTGTGCACCGGAGAGGGGTAGGCATGGTCACACTTTAGGCCGTCACACACATACACAGCTGCTTGTTTGTCATTTGCACACTGTGGGGAGCTCCCTGGCGGATGTGACACTCCTCCACTCCCTTGTTTTCAGCTCGGAGCCTCCTCGTGTTACCAAAGACGTTGTGTGTTTCCATGCTGGTGATTTCCCTCACGCAGTTCAGAGGCTGCAGTTGGACCTACATGAACCCCCGCTGTCTCAGGTGTTGCATTACACACACACACACATACACAACCACAAACATACATTCACACACGCGCACACACACACACACAGGCATGGCGATAAACCCTCCTCACAAATTAAATTCAGCCCAGTACAGTCATTCATATAACATTTTACATCTCAAATTAGACTCCCACAGTGTTTCACCTCATTTCGAACATTGTGTGAGGGGGAACGTTAACATGCACTGATGGTAAATGCTGACACCTGGTGGAGAGGGAATGAACTACCATGATGATTAGTTAGAGGACTTGTCTGCAGCAGAGGGAAGTTGTGGGTTAGTTTGGTCATTTATTATTTATGATTCAACTTAGACGAAGTTTCCATGCAGACGTTTGTTGCGGATACAGCTTAATGAGTAATGACTGTACATTCACTCTGAACCACAATTTTGTTTGATTGTTATTACAAGCATTATGCTTTATTTTCTACCTTAATAGTTTCACAGTTCAGTCTCATTAACAAAAGCAAAATGACATGCAGAACTGAGAAAACACACACACACACAGAGTTGTGTCTATGGCTTCAGAGGACATATATTTCACATGTTATGCAGAGTGGCTAGTCTTTATTTTCCAAGTTGCTGTTTAAATATATGAATATATAAATATATCAATAAATGTAGAGTAATATTTCAATAACACATGGTAACATCAACGTCAGATTTGTTTTTTATTGCATATTTTGAAATTTTACTTAGTTTCAAACTGATTAAAGTAAATAATAGAGCTTTTTGATTTAAATATATTTAATTTACTGTACAGAGGTTGGAAAAAAAGAATAAACAAAAGAGAAAACTTTAAATTCTTCTTATATTTCTCATGGAGTCAGAAGCAGTAGATTCCCTTCGTCTCATCCCTCTTCTCCTTCTCTCTCTTCACAGTGTGTGCAGTGGGTAGACGATGCCAAACTTAACCAGCTGCGTCGCGAGGGCATCCGCTACGCCCGCATCCGCCTTAGCCACGATGACATCTACTTCATCCCCCGCAACGTGGTTCACCAGTTCAAGACCGTATCTGCCGTCTGCAGCCTGGCGTGGCACGTCCGCTTAAGGCAGTACCATCACGGAGAGGAAGAAGAAGAAGAAGAGGACGAGGAGGAGCTGGAGGACGAGGAGGACGAGGAGGAGGAGGAGGAGCAAATTGAGTTGAAGAAGGCAGAGACAGAAATGGTGGAGCTGTGGCAAAAACAGGAGGTGAGGAGAGAAAAGAAGGGCGAGAAAGTAAAGGAGAGGATAAAAGAGGAGACAGAGGAGCAGGTGGAGGTGGCAGAAAACAGGACGTTGCCGGTTGTCGAAAAGGAGGAGCAGCATCTTCGTCATCCTCATCCTCATCCTCCACTTGTGTTGCCTCAGCCCGCTCGCCCAGTGGACTCAAAAGTGGGTGGTACTAGAGTTAAAGAGGAGATGACAGAGAGGGTGAAAGAAAGAGGAAAACACAAACAGCAGGATTCGCTTCCTGTGAAGGTGAAGACTGAACCTCCAGCTCCTCCTCTCTGCAAAAATAAATCACCATCGCCTCTTCCTCTTTCACCTCCCGCCTCTCTTCATCCTCCAAAACCCAAAGCATCATTGAAGCCCCACCACCATCATCATCATCATCATCATCATAATCTCCACAACCACCATCATCACCATCACTCAGACAGCAGAATGACGTCTTCCAGTGCAGCGCCCTCTTCCTCATCTTCCTCCTCTTCTTCTCCATCTTTGTCTAAGTTTTCCTCCTCTCCTGCGCCACCAGCAGGATCCGTTGATCCACTGCGCTCCTCTTCCTCTTCCAGTTCTACTTCGGCCCCTGTTCTGTCCTCCTCTGCATCCACATCTTCGCTGACGAGTCCCAAACCGACGGTGGAGTCTCGCCTTTCCTCGCTCCTTCCTTCCACTTTGTCTTCCCAGCCGCCTCCCTCCTCCCAGTCGGGACAACCAGCGAAGAGAGACTCGCATCGTCCGAAGCCAGACGTTCATTCAAACTCACGGACACAAACGCAGTCGGAAGTCCGAGCAGTCGCTGCGAATGTACAGACACACACGCCCCAATTCGACACAAGGACACACACCACAGCAGATGCACGAGATCAAACACCGGCGCACACACGGACTCAAACGCTCCCGGAGAAATGGACTCACAGTTTGGACTCTGACTCGAGGATGCCACATGACACGGGGAGGCAAGGGGTTTACATGCAGCAATACGCATCCCAGCATCCCCCTGCTCCTCACCTCCCTCAAGTTCTCCCGCCCTCCTTCTCCCATCTCCTTCCAAACTCCCACCATGCTCACATGCCACCAAACCCGCTCTCCAACCCCTCCCTCCCGATGCAGCCGCAAGCTCTCAACTCGTTCCTGAGTCAGACACCGACGCCGCATTCGCTTCACATGAGCCAGCTTCACCTGCATCCGCAGCACCAGCCGAGCATCACCACCCAGTCTCAGCCGTACTACCATCAGCCCACGCCCCTCACCAGCGCCCAGTCTCACCTCCCTCACCATCACCAGTTCGCCAAGTCCTTCTTCCCTCCTCCCCAGCACCCGCACTTCGCCCCTCACCCCTTCCTCTCCCATCCCTCCTTCCCGCCGAGCTCCTACCCGCTACAGCCGCAGTACCAGACCTCGGCACCAGGGGCGGTTCCGCTCTCAATGTCCTTCTCCCATCCGCCCCCTCCTCCTCCTCCCCCCTCCTCGCAGTCTCTGCCTCCCCCTCTTCCCCCTCTTCCACCTCCTCTCCCCCCTCAGCCCTCCTCCTCGGTCCTCTCCCCTCCTCCAAAGCATGAAGAGGAGTGGAGACAGATTTTATAGTCGTTTTTTTGTACATAATGACGCTGTTTTTAAATGACTGTACATGTAAAAGGTTTTATTTTGGTTGTGTTGTTGTAAAAACTGTAAAAAAAAAAAAGGAAGTGCGACGGTTGAGTGTAACAGTACAGACGCAGTGTCTTGATTTATAAAGCAGAGTTGGATTTATATACCCCACGCCTCTTGACTGGCTTAGGCTGGTTGTGATTTGGATCATGAATATCGAGCAGCACCGGTGGTTTTGGCCTTTAGTGAAGTCTGGTTGAACCGAAACCGATTGTTGAAAAGAGATTTTCCAGGTTCACGTCTACCAAACTGCTGTCTGGTTCTGTTTTATCAATTTTGTCGGATATTTATATAAAAAGGTCAACAGAGATGACCCTTTTGTGAAACTTGCAGCTAATGCTTCCTTTTTGTGTATTTTATTTCATTGTGCCCAAGACTGTTTCTGGAATAATGATGAGTCAAACTGATATAATACGATACGCAGACCTATTCGTGTGATATCACTACATTTATTCTCCTATATTGTATCGATGTATCTTAATCAATACAGTATGGTGCAGTACTTTTCCCTGATACTGTATTTTGAGCAATAATGCTCTGCAATAATCTGCTGAATTTAAAATTGAAATCCCCAGTTATTATCAGTATTTTTATCTGAATCATGTTCATTGAACCGACCTCCATGAGGAGAGAATCAATGTTATTAAAGTATTTAAAATAATTTTCTTTAATCACTTGCAGTATGTTATTGCCCAAGAAGATGGTTAGTGCAGTTTAACTGCACCAAAACAAAAGGAAAGGCCCTATTTATAATAAAATGATTGGACACTATAGAGTTTTAATCGATCAGGTTCATTGAAATCTGAATAAATCTCCAACATAATGTCAGCAGCTACATGGAGAGCTTGCCCTAGATTTAGTGTGTAAAGACTTATCCCAGCACTTTGTAACCTGTTTAAATACAGTTGATATTATTATAAACCAGATTATCTACAGGGCAATTTCAGGCTCTTCCAGCTTCCTAATTTCAATAAAGTTTTTCATGGAGACATGCTCCGAGACACTTTGAAAACAGATGTCACACTGTGGAGACTTCACTTTAACGCACTATTTATCTATTAACCTGAAGTCCGGTTTCTGTGCCGCGTGGAGCATCGTGTCTGTAAAAACATATTTTATTTATCAACCAGGGACTGAAGTGACCTCCTGTGTTTTGAAGTACAATAAATTATTGAAATTCTGTTTCAGCCGCAGCTATGAAGAGTATATGTTTCTCAAAGTATCAGATAGTTTTTGATTTTTTTTTTATCAAATTGTTCTGTCTCAGTGAGCGGAAATAGATTTTTCTTGCTTTGTTGTGTTATTGATGTCTTGATTCGATCAATATTGGAGTACAGCCCACTTGCTAATGTAGCCCACAGCATTTCCCCAGTGCCTGTCCTTAACTGTGAACTACTAAATGGTCCAGAGTCACGGAGAGGAGGAGTTCTGTCCTTTCATGGCGAGTTTGTTGTTATGAGTCACAGTTTCCCGTTTTCAATGGAAAATGAGAATCAAGCCTTAAATTGGTGTCAAAAGCCACTGAACACTCTCCAGATACCTGTGGTCTAAACTGGGTCGTCTCAGTGGAACGACTTCCAGAGAGCAGGGTTGTGTTTTTCATGGTTAAACTCACCGCAGCCCACGGAGCTCCAGCTCTCTGGGTCAGTTTTCCTCAGATGACGTCCGTTCAGAGACAGAACTCCTCGCCGTGCGGCTCCTTGGTGGAGCGAGGTGACAACTAAGCACTTGATGCCAGTTGCGAGGCCCTGCAGCTCTTTTTATCCTCTTAGGTTTCAGATGTTACAAAAAAGAAAACATGACAGGAACATATATTTTTTTGTACAAATGTGACAAATATTAAGGTTGAGAAAGATAAAGTCTCCAGGGGCTCGTGTTGTTTTCACAGAATTTATTTATCTCAAAGTTTCTGGTTTGTTTTGTTTTCTATTTTGTTTCTGTGATTTTCAACTGTCAGCACTGTTGTGTACATAAGAGGTTTTTGTAAAGAGGAAAACAACTTGTAGTGTGGTTTCTACTTTAAATATGAGCCTAGCTAATAAAAGGTTCAATGTATGAACATGTTTGGGTGAGATTTATGTTTTATTTACATGTTTCCAAAGAAAATTAAGAATTACGTTCATGTATTTTTTTAAATCCCAGCATTAGTGATTCATATTAAGTCATTGATGCCCAAATGGGTTAATAGGAAATGTTTTCTTTTTGATGAATAGCTCTATAGAGGAGAGTTTTTATCAGTGGGTCCTTGTTTTGTCAGTTCACTTCACATCCTGTCTGATTCATTCCACCGATTTACCACTCGCGGTGGTAACCCACAAAGAAATGTTGCAAACAAACATGGGTAAAACTGTAAACAATACTGGATTGTAAAAAGTGAAGCCAAAGTGTCTTTATCACCGTCTGGTCACTGGCTGCAGTTTAGGCCGTGAACCCTGCCTCCTCCATGTTAGCAGATGGGACACTGAGTTAATTTTTCTTAGATGTAAGATGGCAGCTGTTTGTACCTGAGATGTTTTGGCTTTGTTTCTGGATATTGGGAGGAAGTGCGGATGCATCATCCATCTTTGTATACAGTGTGAGATTAGGTATAGATGATAGCAGCTTTAAAATATACGATTTATGTCATGTTGATATCAGACTGACTTGACATTCTCCAGTCTACACCGGCAGCAGCAGCTCAGAACACTTAGAACGTCTCTGTGTGCTTGGTTAAAGAACACAAACACCTGTCTGTCTTTAAAGGGCAACAAAAGGCCATTTTCTTCCAGTTATATCTCATTCTACGAGACAATTTATCTCTCTCTCTCTCTCTCTCTCTTTCTCTCTTGTGTTGCTGTTATGCAAGACGCCCACTCACTGCAGTCTGCAGCAATGAACTCAGCACTTTCACCAGGCGAGAGCCGAGCAGACAGCACACGCACAACACAATGCAGCAGCCCAGTAACAGAGGGCTGGTGTGTGTCTAGTCAGATACGACTCAAAACCGCCTTTTCTCCCTGGATTCATCCCTTCACTCACTCACACACACACACACAGCCGGAATGCCAGAGAGATCAGCTGACATTTTAACGGGTGGGAATGGGAGCGAGGCAGGAAGTCAGGGCAGGGACACAGCGTCTTTTTGGAGGGAATACTCGGAAAAACCGTCACATGAACGTGGCGCACACACACATACATACTGTAGAGTCCTTCAGAGCACACTCACTGCTCGAGGTTTGAATAACAATGGAATCGTTCTACTGATCCAGTATCAGCACTCGTGGTTACTTTGCAACTTTTTTTTGCCTTAAAATAGCAGCAGGTCCAGCAAGTTCAAGAGTAAGGCTGGACTGTGGAACCAGAAGAGCTGCTGCTGGAACAAATACACCAAACTCTGGAGAGGAGATGGTGTCCGCTCACCGGGATGTCGGGTGGGAATGAAAGTGGCCACCATGTAACCACAATTATTGTTAAAATACCATAATGAAAAACGCCACGGTTTGATATAAATCATTTACTATAAAGAACATGCATGCCACATCAAAACATACATTTATTTTCTGGTCAACTTAGTGCAAAATAATGTGAAGAATGTTTTTGAAATACTCACGGGAACAATCACATGGCACAAAAGAAAACACCTCTCAGTCGTACACGGCGTCGGATGTACCGTGACGTTGGATCAATGATCAACTCAACACAGTTTAAAACGGCTGGTAGAAAATAATCTGTTGAGCTTGGTTGGAGATTGACACCAATACTTCAAATGTAATATACAGTAAGAGCATGTCTTAATTTCTTCACCAATAAGTCATTTGTGATAGATTAAAAAATCTTGGACCAGCTTAATGATTTTCTTGATACCCATAATGATTTAAATGGTATCAAATACAAATGGTACAAGACAGAGAGGGCAGCCTGTAGATCAAAAGCCAAACAAAACTAACAAAACCGTTAACACTTAAAAAGTTAATCTATGACTTGTAAAATAATATTTGGCCAACCACCCTCCGCAGCTCTGGAATGAAAAACACAAAGTGCCTGTGTGTAAATACAGCCAAACAATATCTGAAGCACAAGTACCTAAATTAATACTCCTCAATCTGGTACCAGGAGCAAATGTTTAAATACAGAACAATTAAGTCAAAATTCATCAAATACTGTTTGTTCACTTCCCTCCCCAGCATCAGCAGCAGCGCGAGTTTATGTACAGTAAAAAAAAGAATCAATAGCATAAAAAAAAATTTGTTTTTTTCCAGTGTTGGCTTCACAGTAGTTATATACAAATTCATTTGATTCCTGCATTGGCATTTTTTTTGCATTATTCGTAAAGAAATAAAACATTTTGAGCGTTGTTGGATTTTTACCTCTGCCGTTTGTTTGTCAACAACATTATGCAAAAATTTGACTTTCACCAAACATGGAAGGATGGGACAGGATCCTAGAATGAACCCATCAAAGTTTTAAGGCTAATCGAGGAATTATGTTATGGTAAACGTTGCAAGATTTTAACCAAATACTCAGCGAATAATTTTTGGATCTTGATGAAAATAACCACGGAACTGATTATTCTGTGTGTGTATAACTACGTCCTATTGAACAGGATGGATTCGGTGCAAAATCTGGTAGGTATTGCTCTTAACTGAGAGCCAGCCTATTTGTTTTGTTTCCTTTAAATGAATATACTGTGATTCACATGCAGTCCAAAGGCAGCAGAGGGCCAGCTCTGCTTCAACCTTAACTGAACACTTCACGGAGTTTCTTCTATTTTTACTGTCTATTATTCATAAGATCCGATGTATCTGGTGAAGATTGGATTCTTTCTCGAGTCTCAGTCCTCTGTGGAGACAATCGGGCCAAGGCGAAAGTCTCCACTTTCACAAAGTAATGGTCATACAAACACATTTTGTACAGAAGTCTCGCGTTGGTGTAATTACCCCCTCCTCCTCTCCTCAGGCCTCTCTCCTCTCAGGAAAGATATTCAGCCCCAGCTCCACCAGCGCTCCCAGTAACATAGTCCACAGCGGAATGCACACAAACGTGAGCTTCACGTCTGCCAGCTTCTCCAACTTGGCGCACAGTGTCAGGCAGAAGCCCAGCTTGAGCAGCATGGCGGTCAGGTACCAGGCGCGCAGCCGCAGGTCCGGGGAGCCGTTGCGGGGGTCGTACCCAGGCTTGCAGCGGCCGGCCATCTTGATGGCGAGCATGAGGATGAGGATGCCATCGAAGACCCAGACAGGGAGGAAGATGAGGAACCAGTTCCACTGCACCTGGGCGGAGGAATAGGAGAAGATGTCAGTCACAGCAAACTTCGTTCAATTTGATTTGATAAGTATGTGGACTCATAAGGAGAATCCAGTCTTCTGAGTTTTATTCTAACTTCTATTATGACAGATTTATTAAACCCCACAAGCAGACAACATGATAAATCCTGTGATTGAAATAACTACATTATCATTTTACCTATCATAGACATCATTTAATCGATCTGGTGTCTGATAGGAGAATACAAACAACGTCTTACCTTCCCATCCAGTTTGAGCACGAGCATGATGAGGAAGACCAGGGTGAAGACCCAGGTCAGTAAAACCCTCTGAGCCAGAGACATGTCACTGACTGCGGACACACACCAGAGGAGACACACGATCACAAACCGGACATCCACAGAAAAGACACAATCGATTGTTATGTGTTAGGGAGTCAATTAGCAAGAAACGCCCACATAAGAACAGACAGTTACATTTGAATAGCTGATAATATACATTTAAAACCGAATATTGTTAAAAATATCAGAATTTAAAGCTAACTGCAGCTGGATTTGATTTAGAAGCTATTGATTTCATTCATCTGTAGTTAGCCGGCCTCACAACAACAGCTATCATTAGCTTGTACAGCCTGGTAGCATTAAGCTAATCGGTTTCACTTCATAGCTTTCAGTGTATTTCTGGATTAGCGGTGAACATGTCCCTGCTGCTGCCTCCTCGCTCTCGTGCTCACGTACCGTTTCCGTTAAGATGTCACATAATGATCCGTGTACATTCTCCGGTAACGGGAACAAACAGGCGGAGCTTCCTGCTCCGTTATCCGGTGCTGCTGCGAGCCCCGCCCCCCCCTGCAAGCCGATTGGCCCTCGTCACGTCAATGTCACGTCGTCATCCTTTGAAGGGTCCTTACCGTAAAGCTTGGAATAAAACACGCACATCGCTGCAGTGCATCAAATCATCCACTAGAGGTGAGTGAAGCTCTTTCAAATTACCCCCTGGCTGTGCTTAAGTCCGACTCATCGCTCTGTTTAATAAAACCTCCGTGTTTTCATGTCGCGTTGAACAAACTCAAGTTTATTTCGAGTTTAAATGAGCCCGGTATCATCCCCTGTCCTCCCTGTTAGCCGCGAGAGAGGCTCGCTAGCTTAAACGGTGTTGTCGCGTTCGTCCCGTGGTTTACGGTGGCGAGCCGGAGTAGTGTTTTTGCAGCGCGGAGGAGAAATAGCTAAAGCCTCAAACGTCGGTGATCAGACTCTTCAGCATCTGCACCGAGAGACGAGCCTGGAGCGAGCAGCGGGTTGAAGCACGTCCGGACACAAGCGCACCTCTGCGTGTGAGAGACAGTGAGAGAGAGAGAGAGAGAGTGAGAGAGAGTGAGGAAGAAGAACAATAGAGAAGAAGGACTCAGAGCAGCCGCCATAGCTGAAGAGGTAAGAGTTTTGGACAGTAGTGATCTGGAGGGACAGACAGCTGTGAGGGCTCTTTGTGGCTGCCGGGTAGCATCCAGCTAACTGTGTAGCATCACAGCAGCTAGCCGGTGGGGGATACGTGTGTGTGATTGTTTGTGTGTGTGTGTGACTGTTGTTGTGTGCGTGCAGTAAAGTCATGAGTGTGTGTGTGTGGGGCTGCCGCTACATGTAGGGTAGCTGCAGAATTAGCTGCCCTGTGGGTGATTTACTGCGCGGCTCAGGTCGTGTCCTTGTTTGGGTAGTGAAAACACACCGTGGCGTTCATTTAGCTGCAGAGTACTTCACTCATGTACTGCAAACCTGCACACGATACACACTTATATTGTGTATTTATACTCTTTTAGACGTGAACCCAAACAAATTCTCCAAGTGCTGCAGGGCACCATTATCTCCATTAGGGCTGGACTAAAATATAATATAATTTAAATATCAGCCGATATCGATGATTATCGCGATAAACAGAAGCAAAAAGAAACTAAATACAACGACACATAATTATCCATAATGCACACCGATTAGAAATGCATCAAAGTGGACCTTTGTTAAATTGTTGATCACATTATGTTGCCATAATTATTGATGGTTTTACTTCCACGGCCACGTCGCTGGAAATCACTACGAATTTATATCGTTTTTTTTATAATTTGAAACAATCTTCAGGGGAAACTAGCTCGTGTATCGTCTCACACAGACAATACCATGGATTTCACCGTAGTTCAGACCTGGAGACTTTATGGATTTCTTTATGGTTACCTCATAAATCATAAGCCCTGCATGGATGGGAGTGGGAGGTTACTTGTCTCCTCACAGATCTGTGTCAGCATCTGGCGGTTTTAACACCTCAACCTATAAATCACCTGGTGCGTCGCCCTCTTTATCGATTAATCTGTCAACCCGTCATTTCCATCTGATCTGTCAAATGTTTGGAAATAATGAAAAACGTCAATCTCAGCCGCCCAGCCTCCCAACTTATGACCTTTTAACTGCTTCATTTGTGTGCAGATGCTACTGAAATCAGAAACTTAGCATGTTATAAGACAAAGAAAACCAGCAAAGATTGCAGATTGAATGTATATTAAACAGCAAATTAACAATTGACTTATCGCTTAGACTCAAAACTATAATTTGCTCTTCTAGTCGTAATCGCTGGCTTTGATCTACTTACTTATTCTCTATTGTACTCTGTCCTATAATGGTCTCCCTCCTCTACCCATCCTGTGTCACTGCTGGGGAAACTGTCGCAGTCTTCAGCAGGCGGTCAGGCTCACAGTTCAGCCGGCTGTGTGATTATCCAACACGACTTGACATCCAGCCAGTCTGTCTCTTCCACTGTCTGACTAACACTGTCACCGCTCATCCAGATTTTCCACTGCAATCATCAATTTCGCCCCTAAATTAACTCAACTAGCTGCACCGGCACAATCCCGTAGGAATCCATATCACGGAATTCACCCTCCCCCCTGTCATCCGATATTTTTCCTTGTAAGTCAGAATCTTTTCATACAGGCTGAAGAGGTGGAACGGTTTTAAATCCGTAGCCCGAGAGAATTGACAAACAGCAGTATCATCTCCTGCTGCACCTGTTCAGCTGGCCTGTGTTTGGACTGTAGCCTAGATTCTAACATGTTTTAGTTCCACTGTGCCGGTAAGACAGTGGCACGGTGTGATGTGGATTTCTGTGTTTTAATATTTCAAGAGGGTGCTTTACTGTTTCTCAGAACCAAACTGCAGGATTAGACCTGTTGTGTAACGATGACGCAAAACCTTTAATTAGATTTTATTTTGTGTGACTCCTCTACGGTAACGCAGGTACTCAGTCCATCTGCAGTCCCCGTGAATGTTTACATCTCAATTTTTAAACAAAGGGTGACAAGCATGACATCAAAAAGATGAATCAGTTATTAGATGCCTCATGAGGCCTTTGAGCAAGGCTCTTCAGTGGCAAACAGCAGGAAACTGTGGTTTCAAGAGAGCACTCAGTAAAATGTGTGTTTGTTAGCTGTCGACAGATGAGAGATGAAAATCACCATTGCTGTTTGCACATTCATATATACGCTGACTGTGCTAACACACATTAAGATTGAGGCTGCCTGACGGTGTGTGTGATTTAGAGACATTGAGTGACTAGTTATTGGTTTGGGCAAAAGCACTTGTCTGTCAGTGTCGCTGTGCGTCAGTTCTGCAGCGTTAAGGAGCTGGAGGTCAGTTGCTGCAGTCTATACATCTGTATTTGCACAAAGCGAGCTGCAGTGGTTGACTGTGTGTGTGTGTGCATCTACAGACTCAGACTATTGTTTGACAAGCGAGAGTCCTCTCTCTCTCCCTCTCCTCTGTCTGTCTATTCGAGGAGCTCTTAGAAGATGCTCTTTGTGTTCTGCAGCTACAATCTGCCTGCAGAGCTTGTTACATCATCGGCTGCAGCGTTGTTGCATCACACACACTTTACTGCCATATCATCTTATTCTACAGCTGCAGTATGGCTCGCAGGGCAGAGATATAATTCATAGTTATACAGCCAAGAGCAGAATGGTCACAGGGAAACAATAATTTTATTCAGTAAGAGAAGCGCAGGTGTAAATAATGACTTGTGTATGCCTCAATTGAGGAATACAAAGCATGTTTCTATTGTAATAATGCCACTTTCTTTCTTGTATACTTTTATTAATCTATAAATACTTTAGGTCGTATCTATAGTCCTATTGAATACAGCCTGATAGTATGGATGGTGTCATTTTTCTGACTTTGGATTTTCTCTTGCTCTATTCTTTGCTGAAACATCTTAGATGATGTGTTCATTATTATTATTAATATTAATAAAATAATAATGTGTTCTTCAGATCGTGTTGTTAACCTTGACTGTTGACCTCTGGCCGATCAGCTTCTAAAGTTAAACTTCTAGAGATACACTCCTAAGTAGAAGTCGGATCAGGTTTGGTGAAATTCATTTTTTGTTGAGTCATTTTGTACACACACACACACACACACACACACACACAAAGGCGTGAACACATTACCTCGGTTTCATGGCTGGGTAACGATGGCTGCTTGGGTGGCAGAGTCCTTACAGTATATCATCCACGTGGCTCACTGTCATGGCCACTCCGGAACAAGTGTAACATCTCCTACTGTCTGCTGTGAGCACAGCCCAAACATTTTTCCAGTTGCACTGCAGGTGCAGATGGAGCGACACACCCACTCAGGTGTTTATAGATCCAGTGACACAACAAAGCCAGCAGCCTAATGATTCCCAAAATCAAAAGCTCCACTGCACTTGATGAACTCTTGTCCTCTCTGCTCTCAGCTCGCTGCATATTCTTTGAGGCGCAGTGAAAACCCACCATGATGCTTATTTAATGTTTTAATTCTCTCTGAGGGAAGCGTCTCTGTTACTGTGGCTCCGGTCGAGGGGGATTGTTGGATTCAGTGGAAACAAAGAACAGCGTCTTCCACAAACCGTCTGGACTCGCTGTGTTGCAATTGTGGTTGTGGTTTGATGAACAGCTCGGCCCTTTTCTTCTCACAAGACTTAAGACTTTCACTAGACGGAAGTTCATGGTTGAACTGTTCAGCCTTTAAAGTTTAAAGTATTTCTGACTGGGTTTCTCTGTAAACCGTTACTGTTCCCAACACATGAGCCATGTGCTGCAACACTTATCACTGAGCTACAATATAATAATAATGGTTGGTTTTCTAAGCTGCACAGAGAAGGTTAACCATTCGAATCCCTTTCTGCCGCATGTAATTCATTACGGTTCCTGAGAATTCATTCTGTGTCTCAGAAGCAACTGGTGAATGTGTGACTGAATGTTTGGAGAAACTTATATTGCACCTGGCAGCCTCCAGTTACCCAGTGTCCAGGATTAGGGACGTGTGCAATTAGACGACTAGGCAATTAAATGTTGCTCATAAGTCTGCACCAGAAATACCAGTTAGTTAAACTAGTTAACCTGAAACACACAAACACACATGCTGCCGTTGATACTTTGAATCTCAAATGTGATTATTTCTCTCTCTCTCTCTCTCTCTCTCTGTTTCACAAACGTCCAGTTCCTGCCCTAATTTGGCCGTTAGGAAGAAACATCAGTCGGCTACACGGCCCAACCAGAGGTGAGTCCTTAGTGTGTGTGTGTTTGATTTCACTGTATGCTTACTAGTTCCAAACCATACTCCACTTTGGCTGTTTTTGTTTGTGCAACACACAACACACCTCCTTGTTCCGTTGCTGAGAGGGTGTCAGCTACACATACACACACACACACACACCCTGCTCCGACAGCAGCACTTCATGTGTGCTGTTAAGTGCTGAGTTCATCATGTCTGGAAGAGACAGACAGAAGACAGGAAAATGTAGAGAATAACTTCACTTCCCCTCTGAGACAAGCACACAAGTTAAATGCAGGCCTTTTTTTAGTGCGCGTGTGTGACCATGCCAGTCTGCAGCATCATGTTTGTTTCAGTTCATCTGTGGTTGGTGGTTTCAGTACCAACTCACAGTTTGTTAGTTTTCAGTCAGTGTCAGTTTATATAATGTTCCTAATTTATATAACTTAAACACAAAACATTTTGAATTCTGTTTTAATTTGTGTATTTTACTGTTACTCAAATGTAAGACATACTTATAGAGATTTTTTTCCCTCTAGTTTCAGTTTTTTTTAAAATATTATTGAAAGAGCATTTTTACATTTGAACTTCACAGCAGCATGGAACCTATTGTCTTCATCTTCCACTCACCTGCTTCTCCTCTTACCTCGCCTTCGTCTGTTTGTGTTTCGTACAGTATTTTCAGTTTCTCGGCGAAGTGCATTACTCCATAAATAGCTTATTAACTAATGCACTTTACTGTGTGTGCGCGTGCGTATGTGTTTGTGTGTTGCTAAACGATGGAGCCCTGATTAGGTCAAGTATAGGTTTGTTCGGTGTCACTCGAGATTGTGAGGGAATACACGATGGAAAACATGAGCTGCACGTCCCCCCAGCCCAATTTACACACACGCGCACTCTCAGAATCCCCCTGACGCCTTTGACCCTCCATCGCTGATTGCACGGCGTCATATTTCCTGTAGGCATGCACACGCACACACTTAGTAAAACACACTCACGTGCCCCCTCGGCCCGGCTCAGAGAGGTAACCTGCACCCATCATGAAATATAGAGCACCCAGAGAGAGGGGGAACAGCTTGGGTTACACATCACGAGTTACCAGACGCATAAACAAGGTCTCCTCTGTGCTCATGTTTTCATCTGACATCCCAGAGAGACGTTACACTGTCGTTAGTTTGAATTGGAAACAAACCGGATATAGAAAAGCTCTGATGTCTCTTCTTCTTTTGATACAGTTTAAAAAGTATTTGTTATTGCTCCATCCCAAGCCAACCTAGTAGCCAACTCTGCAGTATTGCCTCATGCTCATTTCCCATTTAAACTTGTCTCACAGCCATTCTCTGCTTTTGCAGCCCAAATTTAACAACTTGGTTTCCGATGTGTTGTGCATGAATGCGCAAGAGTTTTTGTCTACAAGAGAATTTCCCCCTTATCTGTTTCGTTGTGTCTGTGGTAGTTTTGGTTGTGGCAGCACTGAAGGTCACCCACCGATTGCAGCTTATAGCAGATAGTGGAACATTTCACAGCCGACCTATGAACACCAGATGAATCCTCCTCCCGTTACGGTCTCAAATCTAAAGTTTATCCAGTGTATATAACCTCTGCTGTTGCTGCAGTGGATGAAGGAACCAGAGAACATGTGTTCAGTGCTGTACTGACTGACTTGAGTTTCTCCTTCTCATTCATGACCTTTCAGCAATAACAGAGGACATCCAGCCTTTTGTTTGGAAAATACATTTGATTAAAGTACCATTGAACCTTGAGTGGTAACGTAATTTGATGCTAGGGACACAAAGTCATCTGTATTGTTGTGGTTTGAAAATATTTGATCAGACAGACAACATACAGTGAATCCCCTTATTCTTAGTCTGAGTCCTCCCACGTCCTTTATCAGACCTATGAAGTTTTGCCTTTAATCATTTGTCATAATGTTTTAAAAGAGCTTCTCCGGGGAAATTGTCAAGCTGAGGTGGCAAGTTGTATCTGTGGTAGTGTATAGATGTACCACACTCCTGTTACCGATATCATTAATCATTAATCTTTGCACCACTACTTTTGGACTGCTGGTACACTTACTGTGATTGATTGTAACCGTGGATTTTTCCATATGTTTTATCGGAGCCAAAAAGTATTGAGGTTGAACGTGGGTAGTTTCTGATTTACTTCCACATATCCAGATTTAATAAATGAATGAATGGATGTGAGCTCTGTAGGCCTCACAACAAGAGCCAGCCCTTTTATAAACATTGTGTTTACATTATTAAGAAATAATTCAGAATTTAGCTGAAAAACAAATCTTAGTTGTGTAGTTTCATTTGAAAGATCTTTCTTTTCTTACTATACTATACTCACACACACGCACACACACACACTACACAACTTAATTTGTTCGGCCACTGACCTTCATCCACATTAACATGCATACAGTAGCCGCAACAGACAAATGGCTATTAGCTCAAATATTTCCTGCATGCACAAAGAAGACCCACACGGATGTACACGCACCACACCCACTTGCTCTCATACACACACATACACACACCCAAACACACATTCAATCACAATCACAAAAAGGGTCCTCATATAAACTGTGGCCTACATAATACATGCTGTCTTACTTGACCTCTCTCTCTTTCTCTCTCTCTCTCTCTCTGTAAATGGGTCAGCTCATTGGTCAGAGGGACTTGGCAAACATTCGAGCTGCAGATCGTGAGTGTGTTTGTGTATCGGTGTGTGTGTGTGTGTTGTTAAATTCTTTGCAAGCTTTGTAATGGGTACGTTTAGTGAAATAATAATTTTTGTTGTTGTTGCTACTGGAGTTGGAGATAAAACTGAAATGTGGAAATGTCGATGAATTCTGCTTCATGTGGAGAATCTATAAGTATAGTGTGTGTGTGTGTGTGTGTGCTTTGTCTGGGCTACGTTCCCTAAATTCCCTCCAGCAAACCTCAGTGTATTTTGGGAACACTGCGAGTGTGTGGTTTTGTGTTGGAAAACAACTCCCTGCCTCTGACTTGTTATTTTTTCCAGTATATATAATAACTCTGCTGTTTACAGTTAATCGTGTGTGTGGTCGTATTAGGCAATAATATGCGTCTGTGTTTGTGTCTGATAATGTGTGTGAATCACAGTTGGCCTCACTGAGGATTGATGGAGGGATTTTGAGGCTTTGAACAGGGAGGACCTGCCCGCCTCTCTTATCACAGTCTATGAATAGAGGGTGGATTTGTGAAAGTCTCGAGAGTTAAAACCAGAAAGACGCTACTGTCTGTGGTGCGACTCCACTAATGATGGAGTGACGCTCTCTGGGGTTTGTCTGTCTGGGTGAACGTCTGGTCGTGCTTACCATTGTGTTGTTGTTCTGCAGTGTATCTGTCATTTGTTCAGAGCAGGGTGTTTAGCAGGCGTTGCTCGAGAGCAGTTGGACAACAGACCATTGTCTTTGTGTACTTCGGTGACCGGATGTCATACATTGTAGAAATGCTTCTGTGAATAGTTTAACTCTAAAGTGCCTTTTGAAGAACTGCTGCTGCTGGGAAAAGAAACTTCTCAGGCCGAATGTTTGTTTTACGCTCAGTCATAAAAAACATCACATAGTAATTATGACAGCTACAGATCAACCCAGAAGACAAACACAAGACAAGTGTAGCAATCTTAATATGATTTGAATATTGTGAATAGTAATGATTTGTGTTTGGAAATCTCTTACGTTCTTTAACATTGTGAGATAGGGCGATTTTCTAAGTATAATTCATGGATTTGAGCTATATTTAGGTAACACGTTTCTGAGTGTGTACAATAAAATAGTCCTAATGCTAATGATCGATTAGATTCGGTTTTTGAATTTGTCACCCAGCAATTTGAAAATGCTACCTTGGGCAATGTGACTTAATAAAATGTCAGTTTTTACAGAGTAAACAATTTATCATCAAAATAATTTGCTTGAATAAGACAGTAAAGCAACATCTGGATAAAATCCCGGTTCTGTATTGTAACATTGATATACGTCTTTTTTACGCTACGTTCGCCTAAGAGGTTAGGTTTTTGTCTGTTTGTGTTTGCCAGTCATCAGGATTACATAAAAATTACTTCACCGATTCTCCGTGACACTTTGGGGTGTGGCATGATCCCGGTAAAGTTTTGGAGCAGCTCCATAGGAACGGGTGGATCCAGGAATTTGTTCTAATTTCTATGACAGGGCAGGATGGGGCGTTAGCTTTGGCAGGACGGCGTGTTCTCCTAGCGCCCTTCTTAGCTTTTGATACTTTAAGGTGAATCAAACTGGGAATTGTTTATAGATACAATAGGAATACCTGTTTCTCCTTAAACTAGAAAATAAGCTTGTTTAGACTTATTTTGAGTTTTATATTCTTGGGAAGTGTCCTTCCTGTGAAATTAAAATTTTAAATCCAAGCCAAGTTTATGTCTCTGTTTGAGCTGTGAAAACAATGTGCAAGACAGGCCGGTCTCTGTGTGAATGAGAAATAAACTTGTCTCATTGTTTATGATAAGAGAGAATAGTATTTTTACCTTTTCACCCTCCAGTGTTTGCTCTTAACATAACTCTCCTCTATCTTGATCTCTCCATTATTCCTTTCTTCCACCCCCTCTATCACTTAAGTTTTAGTATAAAGCCTTTTTATTTACACTGTAAACCCATTTACTTTTTTAACCACCACACATAATAATAACTAACCCATTAAAGTCTCCCACTCTCTCTCTTTTCTCCCTCCTTCTCTCCATCTCTCAGACTTCAAGCGTGTTTTCTTTGCATGATTATAGATAACAGCAACAAGCAAGTGCACAGTGAGGTAATTGTGAAGAATGGTGTGGTTCAGCAGTGGAAGACGGAGGGGAGGAGTCACGATTGTAATTGTAGACGACGGCGAGCAAAAGACTTTCTTCCTGTTTCTAAAAATGTCTCTTGCTTTCCGATGCAAAAGTGCAGACACACACACGCACACACAAACGGCAAACCGACATTTATCTGGAAATTATATGGTGCAGAATCGATAGTAAATGTAAATGCTGCATGCAACTCATTCAGTTGTAGAGGTGTTATAGTTTGGGCATTTGTGTGTTTATATATACTACTAGCAGACTACTGTCCGTCCTGCAGGGGTAGATTAAAAACATTAGTCTTCTTCCTGCTTTTGAACTTCAAATTATCGGACTTCGACACGTTCTCACATGCATTTGCAGGTCACATGGATGTGGATCCACTTTGCATATCTTTACCTATGAAAAGTGACATAATAACACAGAGGGCTCTTCTGACTGATTTATAGAAAAGTATTTACAACAATTTATGTTCCTAACTGGAAATGTCAGATTCAGGTGCCAGTGTAAACACACCTTCACATACAAAGCAGCATGTCTTCGCTCTGCCACGTGCTTTTTCAAAGTCAATGACATAACAACTTGAGTGGAAAGTGAAAGCAGAACAAATTTGAATTTATGAAAAGCTGAATGGAAAATAGTTCTTTTAAAATGCTCCTAAAAAAAGGAAAACTTATATTTATTTGGAATATCTTATGAGTCATATTTCCCGGAGCTGAACGGATGCTGCCCTCTGAGTCGACCTGGCCTGCAGCCACTGTCCTCCATTACTCTGTCCACCTGCTTCCAATTCATCCCTTCTGCACACAAGCAGGAAAGCACTGAGTTCACATAACGGAGAAATAGGAAAGAGATTCTAAGAGGCAGAGGAGGAAGGAAAAGAAGCAGAGGCAGCACAAGTCTAAAATATGGAGACTGTGTGGTTACCCACTCTCTTTCCCTCTTTAACAACTTATTAACCACTTCTCCTCATCTTCCTCTTCAACCTGAACCAACTCACGTTTCTACTTCTAATGTCAAATTGTATTTTAAATAACTCAATAGAATGAACAAAATATGTCTCTGTTGCTTGGTCAAGGACAAAATATCGCCCTTTGGTAATTCTCAGTGTCCAGTAACAGCAACAGTGACACTCAACCACAACGGACAGGCTCACATCACCTCCATCCCCAGAAGATCCTGTTTCGAAGACGACCCACTGTAACGACACACCGACTGTAACACTGACACACTACAGACTTCGTGCACTCTGCTGATACAGACATGGTTGCATGGTGTCTCTCTTTCACGTGAATATCCAATAAAAGTGATCATTGCATGTTAACCCTCTAGGGTACAATAATGAAGACATGACAAAGTGAGCTAATTCCCTCACCTTTATGTTTTAACCCCTTTCCACTTGTTAGTTGCTCGGTTGATTTGGTTGGTTGGTTTGTCAGCAGGATTGTGAAAAAACAACTAAACCGATTTCTTAAACTTGGTGGAAGAATGGGACATGGGTTAAGAAGAGACCCTTTAAGTTTTGGTGGTAATCTGTGTAGTAGCTCATGGATCTTGATGAAAACACAGGCAAGTTTAGCGACCTGATATCAATGAGCGGGCGCAGTTTGGTGCAGGCTGTTGGGTCTTGCCGAGGTATGCAATCTACTGAGTTCTATTCTAGTTGAATCATAGCAATGTTGGTAGAAACAGGCCTGAACTAATGATGGGATATGTTTTTACTAAGTTCAGCTTGCAGGCAAAGGCGAGGCCAAGAGTCCTGCAGCACCTGGTTACAGATATAAATTGATTTATTAGATCCTGACACAAACGCACACACAAGTTTTTTGTCTCGGATTAATAACTATTGCTAAGAAAAAGTGAGTTTTCCACTTTTTTCCACTTGGGCTCAGTTTAACTTGTGAAGCTCTGGAAAATCTTTGACCTTGAGTTGAGCTGTTTCAGTTTTTGTCATGTTTCTGCTTCACATCTTTCATTTATCACACGTCTTCATTAACACACAACCTTTTAAATCAGTGTTTCTCTTAAGCAGTTTCTAATGATCATTTCCCGGCTAAGTATCCAGGTTATAAAGTGAGTCATCAATCATCCGATCCACCTCACATCAATAGTCTGCACATGCTCTCACACGTTTTAATAATGCTGCACTCGTTTTAGACACAGACGCGAGTCTTTCAGGAGCGACACTAAGGAGGTTTTATTAGTTTACTGTTGTCACCAATGACTGGACACTGTTTTATGTCTGTGTGAGTCGCGTGATGAATCAGTGGGAACATCCAGCTCGAACCCCACCAATCAGAGAAGTAACAATTAGTCTGTGGTTCGTGGAGAGGCTCTGTATGTTGTGAGACGGATGTCACGGGAGACTGGGTGGTAAAGTGAATGGCTTTTTTAGGAGTGCGGGGGGAGGGTGGGTCTGTGTGTTATGTTTAAAGAGAGACTGAGTGAACGCCTTCACTCGCATCATAATAAATGTGTGTGTTAGTGTTTCTCCTTTTGTGAGTCGTCAGGACACACCTGCCTACCAGGTATATAGGCGTAAGTCCTCCTCGCTCCCGCCTCATTACTGAGTCACTGACACTGCTCTCTCTCTCTCTCTCTCCCTCCCTCCCCCTCTCTCTCTCCCTCTTGCTCTCGCTGTGTGTTTTCTGTTCTCAGTCTAAGATGCCCTAGGCCGGGAGAAGGGAAATGTAAATGGCTTCCAAAGTAAAAGATGCTGTGGTGTGGTACCAGAAAAAGGTAAGATGCTGCTCATTTTCTTGAATATGCTCTTTTCGTTTTGCCTTTTTTGCAGCTCTATGGGAAAAACTTATCTAACCTTAAAAAATATAAAGGGATTATATCAGATTCAAAAGCTGTATATATTTGTTTTGCATTACATCTAGTCTTTGGGATATCAACTGTTTGAGTAGACAGTCTTGGTTCACATTGGATGGTGCAGTTTGTTAATTCTGAGTTTACGCAGCAGTTTTTGGCCGTTAAAATCAGTGAGTCTTGTTGCCGTGTGTTTACACATAAGGATTTGCGGATGCATAAACATAAGAAATATCTAGACATGAGTAACTCCTCAGACACCTCCTCTAGATTCTCCAGAATGTGTTTGACAGAAAGAGAATAAGATTAAAAGGAAAAACATTTTTCTACCAGTATATAAAAAAAAATGACAAGGCAAAATAAGAAATTCTACTTACCAGGTTTTTCTGATGACCTCAGGTTGTTAAGTATCATTAATGCTGAAAAATGTAGTTTTTCCAAAATGATACGTCCAGAACAGCATTTGGACAAAAAGTGATCGCACATCTGCTTTGATTGTTTAATACTGCCAAGTATGTCCTGTTTTACTACTTTCATAGTGTTTAAACTTTGAATTGGCAAACTGTGAGTGTATCCTCACAGGTAAAAAGTAGACAAAAAGTTAAAGCAAGGAACATAATGTAAAGGTTAAAATGGCTTACTTTGAATTTCTGCAAATAACTTCTTTTTAGTGATTCTTTACAAGATGTGTTGCAGTTGAAGCAATTTTTTTTAATGAATTGGTGGATTTATCTTAATGACCTGAAATGGATATTTTACATCCTGAAATTTGCATTCAATGTATCTGCAATTATCGAGTATGTATTAATGGCTGGATGTATTGGTTCCTGCTCTGTGTCAAACTGAGGAAATCACAACTGACGCATTTTTTTATTTTCCCTTTTCCATTACAAAACCATTGGTTCTGACTCTTTATTGATCCTCCAGTGTTTTCAGAAATGGACTCTGGTTCTTTTAGCAGCGGCTGACTGGTGTTGTGTGTCTTCTTGTTCCATAGTATCAGATATCAGATCCTCCGCTGGACTTCTGCACTGCCTCCCCCCTTGTTGCTCTCAGCTTACACTCTGTCTGTCCATCTCTCTGTGTGTCCTCACAAACCTGTCTCTCTGTCGTTAGGGCCCTGTCTGCCTCCTCTCTGACTCGGCCTGTTATTTTCCTCTGCAGGCTCTGTCTATATGTATCTGTTTCATCCATCACTTTGGTCTTCTGCCGGCACCAGGCAGGTGGAGACGACAACATAAGCTTTCACCGGAATCAAATATTACTCACAAGAAGTTAATTAACGGTTTTGACTAAACACTGCAATCTTTTCGAGCTGAGTTTCTTTATTGTGGTTTGGAAATTCATCTTAATTTTGGTTGATTACATTTTAAGGGCGTTAAGTCGTCAATTATGTGTATTGAAATGTGCAGCTTCTTGAGTTCATTGTGTGAAAGTGGATTAGGAGCTTGTCTGGGCAGAGGCACATCAGTGATGTGAACTGCTGAGTCATGACTGAATAAATCCTTCCGGGAGAAGATTCCACACGTCTGTCTGCCCCTCAGGGCTTCATTTGTTCTGACGTCTCTAAACGTATTAAGACTTTTTCCTCTGACTACCTGACTGTAAATTGTATTGAAGATCACATTTGTGGATTTTCTGCGTCACAACCAAGGCTTTGTTGTCTCGTCGCTTTGAGTCATCAGGACGAGAAGATTTTCGTTTTCCCCCACAGTCCTACTATCTCTGTCGTGCAGGGATCCATGTTTCACGGCAGATTGTCGAGGCTCAGACTGCGTAACCGGCTTCATGTTATATGATGTTTTGATCTGCCCCGGCTTTGCTAAAAATACCAGCGTGAGAGAGGTACTTTGAGGTTTGGCATTAAGCAAACACCAAGTAGCCCTGCCCTCAAGAGAGCATATAAGTGTGCATGTGTGACAGGCCTCACGTGGTGGAAAAACACTTGTTGCATTATGTGAGGTGTATCATCTTATGTAGTGGATGATGTCATTGTGATGAGTTCAGAGGATTAGTCTCCTTCATTATACAATGAGTCTGATTTTGGATGAGGGCAGTTTTGAGATGACCTGACCTTTCTGTTGCCATCCCACTACAACCAGTACCCGCTGGTCAAGACACTTTAACGTCCATTCCCATTACCTCAGTGTTCTCTGGATTATCCATTGTCTCTTGCGTGAACTAATTTCATGTTTTCCTTTCTTCTTTTTAAGTCTGTGAGGCCCTTTTGTATATCAGTCTCTCAAAAAGTGCAATATAAGCTAAGTTTATTATTATGGTGTTGGAGCTTAAGGAAAGGGAAGTGCACTCACTTCCATGGCATCGGAGTGGCAACAGAAATTCCAGATGATGTTAAAAGCTAATTTTGTGCATTATTGTAAATGCATCATTAAATGTATTTATTTTCTAAAGGTCGTCAGACATTGTTCCGTGTGATTCACAGGATATTTCTGACTGTGCAGTCTGAAGACAGGCTGCAAATAGACTGAGTGTAAGAGTAGAGGCTGCCTCTTCTCTAACCACCAGGCCCTTATCACACAAGACACATGTAGACACACAGTCTGTGTCTGTTTATATCTGACAGACACTTCTTTCTTTAAGTCTGACCCGGTTTTTGACTTTTTCCAAGCGAACGACTTCCTGTGGAGATAAATCCGCCTCATTGTGATCACTGTGTCATGAAACCATAATCTGCAAAGCTGGAATGTAGCTGATATGGGTTTAGAAGTTAAACTAATAATAATCAGCTTATAGGTTGTTTTAGCTGCGACCTATTTTAAGACCAGAGTGGCAGAGTTCATATACGAGGGGCGAGATCTGAGGATGTTAATGACTTTACAGAAGTCTGTGTATGTGACTTGTTTGAGGTCGTGGTTATATTCAGAGTTGAGAAGACAACATATAAATTACCAGAGATTATACAGAGCCCCTTTATCATAGTCTGACATCTCTTTGTTCCAGCTCCTGGAGTTTCGGGGAAAAGACACCACTTGGCTTCATGTCGGCTTCTGTCGGGTGCAGGAATCTTGTTGCTGCTTGTAGATGTTAAACGTTTATTTTTTCGCGAAGCTTGCTCACTTAGTTTCCTTTCAGCATGCAGATCTTTTCCTTATCATTTGCATCCATTTGCATTCCTCTCTGTCCTCCAAGTCATCAGAGATATCGCTGGGATTCACTTTGAGGAAAGCATCCCTCTCCCTCTCCAGGGTCTTGGATTTAAAGACGTGCTGGTCGGTTGTTTCCCTCCCTGTATAAGGAGCCGTCTTCCTCTCAGCTGACTCCAGCTGCAGCTGCCTGCATGAGTCCACTCCTTTCTGCAGCGTGATGTTAAGCTCCTCAGTTAGATTTTGCAGGTGCTTCTCCCTCCGTCTTCTCTGCCATGTTCTTTTCAGCTGAACATGGAAATCTCCCTTAAGGCTCTTAGAGTTTCTGCTTAAGGCCTTGTTCTGTCTGTCCACAGCTTTGGGTTTAGCTTTAATTCTGTGCAGATGCAGAATCTGTTGAAGCTGAAATTTATGTTTTTCTCATGCACATCATCATTTTGGGCTCCATTCTGGTGTGTGGCACTGCAACACAAATCAGTTAATCGATTACAGCCCTAATAAATATATTAATGATCAGATTTTGTGTAGAACATGATGATCTGAAGCTGGATCAGTTGATTAGTTAATCTGTAACTGTCTATGTAATTATTGTATTAGTTATAGATCTGCTGCTTTTCCTTCTATGTTTAAAAGAAGATCTATAGGTTTTGAACTCGTGACATATTTCGGTTTCCCACTCACGAAGAATTTTAAACATTTATATATTCATATACGACATAATCGATTGATTAGTTGGATCACAATTGCTGCCCTAAACTGATCTTCACGGTTTTTCACTGAACCTCACTTGGTTCATCTGTGTGGGAGGGAAAATCTCTCCCTACCTTGGTAAATGTTGTGTAGGTGTCTGTGGCTTCTGAAAGGAGTTACACACACACACACACACACACACACACTGTCTCTTTCTTTCTCTCTATCTCTCAGACCCACACACACACACCTGTTTGAGCTGAGAATAGCGCAGACACACACTATACAGAAACACCTCTGTTGCCAGGGTTCTGTGAAAACACGGCTGAGGGGTTAATCCTCATGCCACAACCAGCTGTCTGACCTGGATTCCTTTTATTTGTTCTTTTGCTCATGCATTTTCTTTATTATTTGCATTGGGGTGTGTTTGTATAGACATCCACACTGTCTGAAGTTTCTGTTGACATTTTGAAATTCATGTAAAAAAACAATGTCTCAAAATAAAGTTACCGGCTTTTAAGGATTTTGATTGGCAGTGAAAATTTAAGATTCTACAAAATCTTTTTTGAAATCTGACAGATTTGGAGTGAAACTTTCTGATTTGATTTAATCATTGATTCAGTCCTTGTTTCATTTTTAAAATGTTTTTAAAATCATTATGAAACTGAAGGCAGCCTCGTTCTGACACAAATCTTTGTGTTTCCACTGGTGGTTCATCAATGTGTCAAAACTGGCCACACCTAGACAGACATATTTGAAAAGGTGTTTCTCAGAAACAAGGGGGTGAGGGGTGCAGGGTTTCCACAGAGCGGAGAGCACTGGTTGATCAACTGGTTGGCAGAAAGAAAAGTCAACTCATTAGGAAAACATCGTGGGTCCAACAGTTTGAGTCTAAAACCCAAAACACTGAGCTTAAAGACGAAAAGCACAACACATAGAGCTGACTGAACTATTTGGGATATTTATCTATGAATGACTCCTTTCAAATTTCACAGTCATTTGATCCACTGTTATCTGAGCAGCTTTAAAAAGGATAAGTCTTATTTAATGCAGAGTAAATGGTTTGTACTGGAAAAGGCAACACGCTCCCTCAGTCTCTTTGATCCTGATGCCACTTGAGCCTCAGCTGATCTGTAATAACAACATCAGTGAGCAGTGAGGACTCCTCTCAGCTGATATGTGTTAATGTGTTAAACCCCATGTATGTCTATGTGCTGCAGACTCGAGCTCCAACCTGCACCCCCGTCTCTCTGTGAACAAGTGTCTGTCTTTGTGCATGAGAAGGACCCCCCCATCGGCAGAGGCTCTTCTTATATAACCCCGCTACGGCGTCATAATCCCGCTCTCCCTCTCTCTCCCTCGTTCTGCCAGGATCTTCCTTCCATCCGTCGCCATGGTGACCCCGAGCACTGCCGCAGCAGCACACTTGGCTTCACCAGCGTCTTCCCTTCTGTTGCTCACTCGGCCCTTGATTTGCTTCTCAAATCGCAGAGCCCCGTCTGTGATCTTTCTCCGTGAAATCGTTCAGGATTCACGTGTCATTTGATCAGGACCAAGAGTCTTAAAGCTCTTGGCAGCTGCTGAGTTCGTCTTTTATTTAGAACAGGAAAACGATGTGTGAGAGGCAAGAGGAAAACATGAAGTTTGTGTTTGTCGCCTAAGAATTAACTTATTTTGTTGCAAGGATGAGTGTGTGTGTGAAGATAAGAGGATTTACAGTACTGTTAATTCCACTCCATCAGATCTCATTGACCTCACTACTCCATGATGTAACAAGGTGTGTGTGTGTGTGTGTTTGTTATTACTCCTCTTTCCATGCCCACCTTCCTCCTTATCTTCACCCTCTCCTCCTCATCCTCTTTTATCTCTTTGCTCTTAGCGTGGTCATGTTGGCCTCTGGCTGTCCTCTACTAGTACTCAGAATCCTCTCCAACCTGTGTGTGTGTGTGTGTGCACACAGGCGAGTGTTTGTGTGTTTGTGTGTGTTTTTAATAGGTTGAGTGATGTGGAAAATTAGCTGTCTGCCCAAATGTCACACAGTAAGTCAGTCACACGTCAGATTTAATGTTCTCCAGTGCTCTGAATAGGACAGTTGTTCTCAGGGTCTACTTTTTACTCATAACATGATTAAAATGAGAACTTTATTTAGCTAAATACATAGAAGAGTATTCTAAATTACCTTAATGCAGAGTGTGAGGTCAACTGTGTTCCTGCTTTACTTTAAATTATTAAAACGGGTAAGAACTGGTATTTCTAGATTTAAAAGCATGCCATTTGGATAATATGAATTAAGTATGCAAACCTAAGACTGTCAGCCTTAACAAGTTCAATTGCATTGGCTGTTCTGACATTATCAGAAAGTTAGAGATCTGTGCTCAGATGAGATTTACTGTGGTTTCACCTGAAAACTGTGACTTTATAATTTTCCTTTTTGGACTGTGATGGTATGAAAGCTTCAGGCTGCAGTTCAAAAAAGATTTCGAAATGAAATGAAAGCAAAGCATTGTAAAAGTACAAATGTGTGTGACGCACTTCTCTTACTGGTATCTGGTTGTTGACTCTGGGATGTCAGAGTGTGCGTTTTGAGTGTACACAAGTACAGCTATTATTAGTTTGAGCTCAGGATCATTACATAGAGACACTTTGTGCTGAAGACTGATCGGACATTCAGATAAAAACATGCCTGCTTTGTTCATGTGATTCATTTTGTGACAGTGGGTAAAACAAGAAATAACCGCGTGTCCGGGACAGTGCAACACAAACTGTGGGTTTGGACAGAAAAATGTGACTTGAACTGCTCCTCTCCATCCTCCAGTCATCTTCCCTTCCTCTCTCTCTCCTCATGCTGTTCTTACCTTGTCTTTGACCTTTCTCTCTCTCTCTCTCTCTCTCTCTCTCTATATCTCTCTCTCTATCTTTCTGTCCATCTTTAATGAAGTCTCATTAAAGATGCAGACTTTCCACTGGCCCGCTCATACAGCGACCCAGACTCGATGCCTAAGAGACACACACTCACTTGCATGAATACACTGATCTGCTGAGGTCACGTCATCAGCCGATCCCCTTTGTCTGAAACACTCTCACTTTATGAAAAAGCAACTAAAACTTTACTTTCAACTCCCAGAATCCTTTTCTACTTCATGTCCAACAGTCAGAGCCGAGGTTTATCTGACATTTTTTTGGGTTTTAAAAAGAAGTGAGTGAGTGAGTGACACTATTGATAACAGCCACACGTGCTGCTGCATGCTTCTCTCACGATGTGTGTGACACTGATAAATTCCGGCTTCCGGACATGTTCATCTTGTTAGAGAGCTTTGTTTTGAAAAGAGACAGAGGTCAAGAGTGACTAAGAGAGATGAAGACTCGTAAATACAATGTGCTGTTTGTGACATGACAGCGTGATCCACTCAGCAGCTCCTCAGAGGTTCAGAGACCTTAAAAATGCTTCTATGAAGTATCAACAATATTCCTAATACTTCCTTGTTAATAACATGCACTGTGCTGATTGGGCCATTATCTACCACTTTGATTCTGTGCTAACAACAATGATAAATAATTCAAGTAAGAAACATGTGGTGTTTTGATGACTTGTGTACTTTTTGAACACTGGGAGTAGTTTGTAGATCTACTTAGAGCACTTTTAATTTGTTTTCATTGCTCCTTCAAATGAGAAACTGAGCTCTGTTCACTGCGTCACTACTCAGGGATGTGAACGTTTTTTGGGGAAACTTCAGTTTGTTGTGCGTCTGCAAAACGTGTTGTGGTTTAGTTCTTTAATTCGTCTTCCTCTTATCAAAAATATGACCTGACGTGCACAGGAGGTTTATATATATATTAACTGAAGCCTCTGGTCTGCTCTGTTTGCTGTCGCTCTTCTCTCTGTAGTTATAATTCTTATTTCTTTTTTCAGATTGGCGCCTATGACCAACAGATTTGGGAGAAATCAGTGGAGCAAAGAGAAATAAAGGTAGGTTTGTTTCCATTATTTGTTTTCTCCATGTTTCTCTCTCTCTCTCCGTTTTTTCATTTCCCTGTTTGACTTTTCTTCCTACTTATTCAACATGTCTTGTCTTTCTTTGTCTTACTTTCCTCTATCGTTCTGTCTCTTCTTCCTTTTTATCTGTTGTCATTGACTCATCAAACCGCCAGTTCTTTTCCAGTGTTTTCTTTATTTTATTTTTTTAACTCTTTCCTCTCTGCCTTCCTGGCTGGGTGTCACCTGCCCGTCTCTCCTCTCTTCACCTCCACCTCCATCCCTTCTTCCTCCCTTCCTTCCCCTCTGCAGTTTATATCTCTGGTGAGTATTCTGTGGGAGGAGGTCTTCTCTCCTGTCGCCCCGCAGTGCACGTCTGCTCACCCATGCTGTAGATCACTAGATTGTGTTTGATTTGATCGCACAGTTCAGTTGCTATGTCGAGTCCTGTGTGTGTGTGTGTGTGTGTGTGTGTGTGTGTGTGTTAACCTCACACTGTAGATGTGTTTTCTAGAAGTGTTTAGTGCCGACACCGAAACTTCAAAATGATCCAAATAAATGCATTAGAACTAGAGACGCTTCTTTTCTCTTAAATATAAACTTAATCATTCCACCTACATTATCCACGTGACAATCAGACCAAGGAAAGTATGGATTTAATAAAGCAGGTTTTTTTTGTAGCCTTGAGTTGCTCGGCACAATCAGACCAGATGAAAGGGCCACAGAGGTTCTGTTAAACCTGACATCACTTGAGCTTGTCGGTCAGATTTCACCTCCCCACATAATTAAACACCTTTCACATTACATCCCATTACTTTGTTGAATGCTGATATGTAAACTGACTTTGTGAATTAGAGTTCCTCTGCAAAATATTCAGTCAGGCCTTAAAATCCACACACTTCATTTTACAAGAGGAGTCAGCATACTGGTCCTGTGAGATCCATGAGGTCGATACTAACTGGACCATTAGTTGTTGACCTTTTTTTGCACTGCTTCATAATTTTACTTTGTTGCCTCATTTATGAGGTTAATAGGACACTTTTATTCGTGTGTGTGTGTGTGTGTATGCCTCGAAGCGATTCCCTACTAGTCCTCAGTCGTGGTAATTAAAGCCTCTTCACCTTCGACCCTTTTAAGAGGTCATCCTCATCGCTCCCTTCTAAAAAACATTGGGCAGCTTCTCTTACATCCAGGGTTTATGAGGTGATGCTGGAGAAGCTCATGAAGCTTCAGATAGTATCTTCAGGGCAGGATGTACTTTGAAAATTACTTATTTAAAGTTACTCACACTGACAGGAGATATAAAACTGAGTTAACATCTAAGTATGTTGCTTTGGCAACAAGAGGTTTCTACTCTGCTTCTACCTCCGTCTGTTCCTCGTACTTCACCTCATGTCCTGTAAACAGAGCTGAGACTCTCTCTTTAATGAGCTCAAAGTCCACACACACACTCTCACTCACTCACACACACACTTTTCCTCAACTCCCATCATCTTTTTCCAAAATAGGGTCACAGCTTTTGTCCCCAGTTGGACAAACTGTTCCATTTATCTAGTTCTCTCTTTCTTTGTCTCTCTATATCGCTCTCGCTCTCTTCACATCTATGAAGTGCTAATTATCCTGTTTATGGGCTCATAAAAACAGAAAGAGATATCCGGAGTAGGAGGTGGTGTTTACTGTTCTTCTTTGTAGATTTGTTCGTCTGCAAATGAACTCTGCACATAGTTTGTATAAGTATAATTGGTATCTAATAACAGAGGTGATTACAGTGAGGTTATTTACAGTGAGTTTTTATCCTTCTGATCTGAACTGACTGTGCAAAAACAGATAAGACACTTTAATTCCATTGTGTGAATAAAACTCTCAGTCCTGCTTCTCCAGAAAGCTTCACACTTGGGTTTATTGTCAATCTCGCCATTTTAAAAATACCAGAAATAACCCAAATTGACTAAATCAACTAAATATAACTCGTAAGAGGAAAACCAGTCTCCATCTGCTGGTGCAAACTGAAAACTACAGCATATTCGTCTAGGTTTAGGGTTAGAATACATTAATGTGCTATTTCAGTCGTTCAAGGGTGGACAAATAAATGATATAATCCCGACAGCAGCTTATAGTGAGGAAAATATAAAGCAGAAAATAACACAAACCTTATCTCTTTGGAATCTCTTTGGAATTCATACAGGTTGTCGTTCGACTTGGTAACGTAACGTGTAACTGCAGGAAAAACTAGTTTATACAGATACCATGATGGATAGATAAGAGAAAAGGAGAAACAGACTTTACTGCTGTTGTAAATCTACTGCCAGGAGGAAGCTATCGATCGTCACACACACACACACACACACACACACACACACACTGACACACACAGCGTATCAGCTCATTGGTCATGCAGTTCACAGATAAAAGCCTCCATCCAGCCTCAGTATAAGACCATTGAGTGATAAGGGAGAACTTGACTGGTCTGAATGTAAACATTAGCATGAGGGCGTCTCATTCAAGTGTGTTTCATCTGCACTTTATTCAACGTGACTCACACACACTTAAAACGTGAGCTTTCAAAGCTTTGAAAGTATTTTGTTATGATTGTTTGTCTCTGATTCAGGCTTTGTAAAGTTTATGTATCCACTCTCTGGATTGATGGTGTTAAAACTGAGTATAAAAAAAAAACACACACACTGATAAAACAATTTTTATTTGTATTCACTCACACAGAGGCTCTCATAAACACCCTACACATTTGATTTCCATAATTTATAGTTACTGGTAACATTTTAGTTTGTCATCACAGCTGACTGAGCAGTTTCTCTCCTCGCACACACTCCGATATAGCGAATGCATCAGAGGAGGAAGTGAGAGGCAGCCACAGGAAGTGAGCGTGCCACAGGGGAGCTATAACCGCGAACCTCACTGGGATGAAGGAAAGCCGGAGGTTTCGTCTTTCTTCATGTGAATTCATCCACACACGTAAACTAAAGTCAAACATTCAGACGGAATCAGTCCGTCACAGAGATGAGCTCGGGTGAAAACATAGATTGATCTGTTAGATGTGAGTAAATCTGCTGTTTAATAGCGGGTAGAGCCAGTAGCTGTGTGAGTGCACCGTGTGTCTCCTCAAACACTTAATGAATGTGTTTGTGCGTGTGTGTGTGAGTTCTTACAAAGTGCACAAGAAGCCTGCTGCAGTAGAATTACTGTAGACCTGTGTGGGCTTGCTTTATTTTCTTGTGGAGACTTGATGTTCAAGATGGCGAGAAGTGTGTGTGTGTGTGCTTGTGTGTTTAAAAGAGGGAGAGAGTGAGAGATGATCATTTTATTTTGTCTGTCATTAACTCTGACTCTCTGTCTCCCCCTTCAGGGCTTGAGGAACAAGCCAAAGAAGACGGGACATGTCAAACCCGATCTTATCGACGTGGACTTGGTCAGAGGTGAGAAAAGTGGCTCTACTGTGTGTGTGTGTCTGTGTGTATGTGTCGTATCTGTCAGGACAATCACAACCCCCACTGAAGCTAAAATCGGTCGACATCACATTAACATAACGCACGTGAATCTGAGATGCCTGTGTTGCCGTGCCAACCTCCTGTCCCTCTTCTTCTCTGCCTCCTCCGTCCTCATCCCTCTATCTCAGCTCTCATCTCTTCGTCTCTCAGTCTCATATTCATCACACGTTCAATTATTCATCGGATCAGTCAAATTCCTCATTGTTATTTCATTGCACAGGAAGAAAGAGAGTCAACGAAGGAAGAGAGTAGATGAGACGGGTATGGATGATGGATGTGGAGAAAGATCCAGAGATTAAAAAAGACAAAAGGATTAGACAATCAGAGAAGGAGGAAGTAAAAGATGAAAAGAAAACGCACAGCTCCGTTGTGACTCCAGGATGAATTACCTTTTCTTCTCACCACAGAGTCGTTGACCTTAATTACCTCTTCTCATTAAACTGAGTGTGTGTTCTTAATCTCCTCCCCCCCCCCCCCAGGGTCGGCGTTTGCCAAGGCCAAACCCGAGAGCCCGTGGACGTCGCTGACCAGGAAGGGCATCGTCCGGGTCGTCTTCTTCCCGTTCTTTTACCGCTGGTGGATCCAGGTCACGTCCAGAGCCATTTATCTTTTACTCCTGGCTCTTTATGTACTGCAACGTAAGTCTGTTAAGAGATGATTATGTGTTGTTTCTTACTTTCACACAAAAAAACATTCTTTCAAACAAATATTGCAGTGGTCCCTATCTCACAAAGTTATATAAGAGAATACAAATTCAGCGTCTGTAGTTATAGAAATTCCTGGAAATATATTTAGTAGTTTTTCCATTATCTTGCAGACTATGGATGCTTTTAGGTACAAATCTGTGTACAGACACCAACAGGGACACCTTTGTTTATTTGCTGTTGATGAAGTTGTAACAACACGTGTCTCTCTGTCCGACAGTGGCAGCAGCAGCCCTGTATGTGTCCATCCCTCAGCCTCATGGGATACCGACCACCGAGGTGTTCGGAGCCATCTGGCTCATGTTGCTGCTCGGCACCGTCCACTGTCAGATCGTCTCCACCAGGACGCCGAAGCCCCCCTCCAGCAGCGGGGGGAAGAGACGCAGGTACGCACGGGGGGAAGAAAAAAGGTAATACTGATGAGGAAAGGATGGTAGAGGAGAGACAGAAATGATGCGGAGGAGGGAAGGTCAAGCAAATGAGGATTTAAAGCAAGGGAGAGAGGGAGGGAAGCTGCAGGTGAAGCAAAGTAGACGACAATATAGAGAGAGGGGGTAACGGATGAGTCATGTAGGAGACAGAGGACACTGCACACAGAGAGAAGGGAGACATAAGAAGAGACAGACCAAGGGGGGTGAAGATAATGCAGCATGAGACAGAGAGTGGAGGAGGAAAGGTGTGGAAACAGTGTTTTGTTGTCTTCGTCGTTTGCCTTCTGCCGACTCCTCCGTCAGCTTCTCCCACTCAAAATCTAAATGAGTTTATCACGGAGAAGGTTTCAGTCAAATCAGCGACTTCACACTCCATCATTTATAATCCAGCACACACAACACCACATCTGATCTGATTCAATCGCAAAGCAGCAAATGGGTCGAGACATTTGACCGACAGCTGAAACTTCTCCCTGATAAAGGACAAAGAGATTCACCGTGTGAAAGTAGAAAGGAGTTTGTTTTTACTGTGTGTGTTTTTGTAGTGTTGAGATTTGCAGGTTGTGTTTTTGTTGGTTTGAAGCTTGTCAGTGTGCGGCTGCTTTTTCTGAGAAAACGCGAAAGGCAATTTTCAGGGAAGAAAATTGGACGATGGGAGGTTTTAGTCGTTCTCCTTCCATTCAGGATTATTTCTTGATTATGAGTTACCACATTTATTTCACACAAAGTTGATTCTGTTCCCCTGAATGTTTCTCTGTATCTGTCTATTTTACTCGTTCAGCTGTTATAGACGTTTCATCTCATGGACAAATCAGTTTCTGGGCAGGAATCACATTTACAATCCCAAATTTCACTCTTTACATTTTCCACTAGATCCTTTCCATTTCGTTTTTTAAGGAAATAACTTGGCTGACCACCTGTTTCTCAAATAAGCTACTTTGATCTCATGAATCAAAACCAGTTGTTGTATTTTTCTCTGACCAGTGATCTTTGAAAACAATTCCAGAATGTCTGGTTTCCTCCTGCCTTTAAATAAAAAAAAAAACTAAAGTTATCTCCCCTCTGTCCGCTACATTTTGAGATGTGGCGAGAGATTAGGAGCAATTCTGCAAAATCAAACTTGTTTTATTCTGAATAATAGACATTCAACTTTTTGTAATTTTATCATTTAATAAATAAACAATCCTTGGCCCATGTTTACCAAATAATGTTTGGAAAATATAAAACCACGAAGCTATTATATTTGACCTTTTATGAAAATGTCTACTTTTGCAGAATAAAAACCTAAAAGCAGATTTTGGTGGAGTTAGCCTTTAACAGTATCAGCCTCCGTGTCCAGCGGGTCCCAGGATCTCACACTGCTCTGTTCAGTTTGTTAAAGTTGAGCTATTAGCACTCGGTGCAGTGAGGACTAAAGATATATTATTACTGGGACGAGCTGGTTCCCTGTGGACACGGTGCTGGAGCTCCTCAGTGTCCACGTCCGCTCTAAGTCTCTCTCCACCCTCTACTCTTTCCACACTGAAGGAAGTTGAGGAAGGCATCTCAGATGGAGGTGCATAGGGAAGGCGATGGGTCTAGCACTACCGATAACACACAGGAGGGGGCGCCACACTGCCACTCAGCCAGCAGCCCCACATACAGCCTGGGCACTCTCTTCCAAGATTTCTGGCATGATATCTGTAAAGCTGGGTGTGTATCTCTCGTTTCCCGTCTTCCTACACGACGATAAACAAAGGCGGGGTCGGGCTTCAGGCTCAAAATCATCAAGTGGAATATTGGCCCTAAATCCTAAAAGACCGAGTCAATATATGTACATGGAAATAATGTAAATTCATCTCGATATCTGTATTAAAACTCTAAAAATTAAATCTTGGGTTTTCAAAATAAAAGCCTGAATCCCTGCCCTGACTCAGATCTAGCCGGAGCTTCTTTAGCTGCAACGTCACCTCCTCTCCTGTCGCACTGTGAACTTCTATCCTCCTGGAGATGGATTAGATGATTGACCTGCTCTCCAAATGTAAATAGTGTTTGACAAATTGATAAGAAGAGAAAATGTCTTGACCTGCCAGTTGATAAACAAAAGCAACATCTCCATCTCAAGTGGGAACAAGGAGACTTTGCAGCTAATTTAAATACAAATGCTGGACAAGCTATATTTGAAAGAAGCAGACGGGGTCATGACTCTTAAATTGAAAATTGAATCCAATAAATCAACCGTTAGTTTCAGAGATGAGTCGTCAAACCAAACGACTGATTCCTACAGAGACACGTGACCATTTGCTGCTTCCCCATGTGCTTCTGCTCTGATCCGCTTCCAGCAACAGTGTGGAACATGTTCAGCTTCCAAACCAACTCCTGATTCAGTCTCTTCATTCATTTCATTCATTGATCGTCTGTCACACTCACTTCCGAGCTGAATTGAAGACAACTACTCCTCCATCAGTTCATTTTCTTCTGTCGTCCATTTACCAAACCACTGATTCACTCACTCACTCTCTTCCTTCTTTTTTTTAAAAACTTTATTTCAAATTTATATTCGTGAGAAAAAGTCAGACTGCGCTTGAGTTACTAATTTAATCAGGTTTTGCATGTTTTCTAATTCTTTAATTTACTCAGTGTCTCGTTGTTCATTTTGAATGAATGTTCCATAGTGTTGAATGCATCCCGCTCCACTGCATGTTGCTTCTGTGACTCGGCTCCTGTGACTCTGCAGGCCCTCAAATCCGAGCGTTCTCCTTCATCTACCTCTCTACTCGTCTTTTCTTCTCCTCCCTTCATTTCCTCCCAAAGATCCAAGAAGTCCAAGCTCTCCATCGACAAATCTACCGAGACGGATAACGGCTACGTGTCGCTGGACGGTCGTGTGACCAATCGCAGCAGCGAGGAGGGGCTTCAGCTCCACGAGCAGCGATGTGATTTGTTGAACAGGGCAGACGAGCCGTGCTGGACCGCTCTCGTCCAGCCGCCTCAAGCAGCTCGCCCCGCGGGTCTGATGCTGCCCAGCGGCATCAAGGTGATCCATCCATCCGTCATTGAGTTTACTGTTGATGAATAGATTTATGTCTAGACGAGGGGCCCTCCTGTATTTGGCTGATGTGTTGTGTGTTACAGGAGCCAGCATCAGATGAGGCGTCCAGCGAGGAGGACCCCGAAGCCTCCTACAGCGCCCTCCGCAGGGGGGTGGAAAGAATGAACAGTGACTGTACGCTCAGAAACCGCAAGAGCACTCACCACTACAAGAAACACTACGCTGTGGAGGTAAACACACACACAGCATGTAAACCTTTCAAAATAGTTTATTTCATATTTGTCAAAGAAGAAAAGGACGTTAAGACAACAATCTGTCTCGTCTTGTGTCAGGACGTCCCCAAGTCCGGCACCAGCTGCAGCTCCAGGTGTTCCAGTCTGAGGACTCAGGACTCGGAGAGCACTCGTCACGAGTCGGAGACGGAGGACCTGATGTGGGAGGACTTCCTGCACTGTGCCGAGTGCAGATCCTCGTGTACATCAGAAACAGGTCAGAGGAAAACATCTGCAGAGAGAAAACATGTGGCTCATTTAATGTGCTCATAGAAAGTAACACTCTGTGGCTGGTGTTTGTGCAGAGGGAGAAGGAGGAACACCCGTGTGCTCTCCTGCTAAGAAGGAATACAGAGACGACCCTTTCCATCAGGTCTGTGAACTTCACATCCTGTTTTAAATATTTATAGAAGTCAGATATCGGACTTCATTGTTTACTGAGTTACTTTAGATCATATTTAAGTATAACTGTTAGATAATTAAATGTTAATGTGCTGACTGAAGTTGTGTGTTTCTCTTCAGGGTCACGTTCCGTGGCTGCACAGCACCAACCCCGGCCTGGAGAGAGTGAGCGCTATAGTGTGGGAGGGAAACGACTGTAAGAAGGCCGACATGTCCGTCCTGGAGATCAGCGGCATGATCATGAACAAGGTGAGTGATGGGGACTCTGATTTCAAAGTGACTGTTTTCTACAAGTACAAATTCTATTATCACATCTGAAAACTGAGAAAGAGAAGGATTAAAAACATATGAACATTAATCACATTAATCACATTGTTTCTCCTCCACAGGTGAATCTCTACACTCCTGGTATCGGTTACCAGGTGTTTGGGAACCTGGTCTCAGTGACACTTGGACTCACACCGTTTGCATACAGGTTAATATGACAAAACATTAAATAAATCCTAAATATAATTTTAATTTAGCTACTACAGATTACATATTTTCATTATTTGATCAGTTATAAAAAGGTAAAAGAAACATGAACACTTTACTCACGTCAGTGTTTGTCCTCTCCTTCAGGCTGGCTCAGTACCGAGACTTTGATCAGCTGACCACGCTCTCAGCCAATGAGCTTCTGTCTGTGGCCCTGGGGGGCGGGTCTGGATCAGACGCCATGGTCATCACCATGGTCACGCTGAGCTTCCTGGTGCGTGTGTGCCTCACGTGGCTCTTCTTCTTCCTGCTCAGCGTAGCAGAGAGGACGTACAAACAGGTGAGATCATCACATTCTAAATCTGCAGCTCAACCAAAGAGTTCGATTCTTGAGGCTGAACCGTCCACTTGTTGTTTCAGAGGCTCCTGTTCGCCAAGCTGTTTGGTCACCTGACGTCGGCCCGCAGAGCCAGGAAGTCCGAGGTTCCTCATTTCAGGCTGAAGAAAGTTCAGAACATCAAGATGTGGCTGTCGCTGCGCTCATACCTCAAGGTACCACCCCTCCCCCCCCAACTCTAATGAGAGGTTCAGTAGCTGTGCTTGGTGATTTGAGTTCAGTATTCACACAGTGAGTGACTCTCTGTGCAGAGACGGGGTCCTCAGCGCTCCGTGGACGTGATCGTGTCCTCAGCCTTCCTGCTCACTCTGTCGGTCGTCTTCATCTGCTGTGCTCAGGTATGTAACTCGTACTGCAGCTGATTGTGTCCACATGTTAATATTAAGCTTATCAATGCTTGGTTTATATTTATGAGCTCATCACATTATGTAACGACGAACCTCAAAGCGCAACACTGTTTCTGTGAGATTTCTTCCTGACCACTAGAGGCAGTATCTGGATTTCACTGCACATTCAAGTCAAATGAATGTAGCTTCAGTGTTGATGTAGACTGGAGCATAAGATAGTGGCTCTAAGTTTGTCTAGGGACTGAATAACGTTGTTCTCTGTCTGTGGTCAGTTGCTCCACGTCCACGAGACCTTCCTGGAGTGTCACTACAACTGGGAGCTGGTGATCTGGTGCTCCAGTCTGTCTCTGTTCCTGCTCCGGTTCGTCACGCTGGGCTCCGAGACCAGCAAGAAGTACAGCAACACCTCCATCCTGCTCACTGAACAGGTACCAACACAGAAAAAACACACACACACATGAACACACAGCAGACACGTGTTTTAAACATGGTTCCATTTGACAGATCAACCTGTACCTGAAGATGGAGAAGAAGCCAAACAAGAAAGAGGAGCTGACTCTGGTCAACAATGTGTTAAAGCTGGCGACTAAACTACTCAAGGTAAAGAGACTCCTAACTCTACTGAGACCCTTCTGCAAAACATCTAATAGATAAATGTTTAATAACCTGACTGGTGTCTCTGTGTGCAGGAGCTGGATACTCCGTTCAGGTTGTACGGGTTGACCATGAACCCTCTGCTCTACAACATCACGCAGGTGGTCATCCTGTCGGCCGTGTCAGGGGTCATCTCGGACCTGTTAGGATTTAACCTGAAGGTCAGTGTGTGTTCACCTCACTGTTCTACACAGACACACTAGTGCCACCCATGAAGACACATGACCAGTGAAATACAGGGATTCAGGAATTTGACACGATAAACAATTCTTTCAAAAGTTGTAGCATCACTTACAATGGTAATGAGCGCCCTCTGCTGGACACTTAATGAGTTAATACATTTTAATCTGAAGATATTCTGGAAAGTGACGGCTCACGCTCAAAGACATTCAAGCTACAATTTTCAATAATTTACATATAGAAATTGTTGTCAAACAAACAGTTGAGCCAGTTATGTGATTGGCTGGACACTGGTCTGTTTGAGCAACCAGCCAATCCTGACCCTTGTAAACAAGACTTACCTGTAGTATTCTCTCATCATGAAAATAAGCAGAATTAATATAGTAAATAAACTATTGGATTTAAAGTTCTTATATGTTCTCTCTGATTTTTATTCTTAAAACTGAGTCTTCATTCAGCATTTGAAGTTGATTCTTACAAATGTTTTTTTTTGGCTTTATCACATCGTGTTTGTCGTATGAAGCCTAACAGCAGTTTGTTTGTTTGTTTGTTTGTGTCGACAGCTGTGGAAGATCAAATCGTGACAGAGAGACGAGGAGGAGGGTCGACGTCACTGACTGAAAGACTGAGCGTCGGTCTCAACATATCGGAGCTCTGACCGTCAACGTTCTCACTTTGTGCAATTCACAAACTATTTATTTACCCACTCAGTGTTTTTACTTAGGGTTTCTTTGAATTCTAGTTTGTTTCCATTTTTTTGTGTTTTTACCGCACAAAACTATATTATTTTACCTGTCAACACAAAGTATTATAAGCATAAATTATTATTATTGTTATTGTGATAGTTTAGGTCCTCCGCTGCAGTTTTCATTTCAGCTTATTTGCAAATTTGAAGGTTAAGTTTTGAACTGCCGAACGGGCGAAAGTCTTTGTATTGTCATTTTTTGTGTTTTACTTGCTTAAAGTTATTTATGTTGAGAGAGTTTCAAAGCAAAACTCGAAGCTCTGTTTTGACCTTAAAATCAGTTTTTAAAAATACTAGTCCAGTGGTTTTCTTCTCAGTTGACTTTCTAAAGTTGAAACACACGTACAATCTCTCAGACGACAACTGATGTGTTAAATAAAACCTCAGTGTGTACCAAGATCAAACTACAATTAAAGTTACTCATAATTATCCTGAACGACAAATTTATAACCTGGTATTCTGACAGAAGAATGTAAGAATTGTCAGTTTTTTTTAATTTCCTCTGTATCTGAACCATTTATCTACAACTGCTCTCTGTTCACTGTTTAAACCAGCTCCTGGATTTCAAAGCATACAACAGTATTGGATGTTAACAGAATTGTTTGGTAGGTTAAGTTTATTTTATTTTTTTGCCGACTTACCTGAGAAAGTTGCTCCTGGTTTCGTTCTTACTTTGAAAAAGCAGCCGACGTCGGCACCGCAAAGACACAATCATCCAGGTAATGGAAATAACAACGTGTGACATTGACTCTGGAGTGAGAGTGAAACACAGTTGAGGGTTTGCTGAAGGTCTCTTCACTGCAGCAAGTTAAATCCAATCAAATACCCTTTTGTATTTGTTTACTTTTTCCCTTGGACAGTATTTCCAGCAACATATGAAGGTAATAACTGATCTGATGTAGTTCAGGTTATTTTCATACACAGTTTGGTACAACATGCAGGTAATGAACGAGCTTCCAAACAGCTTCTTAAGTGGAGTTGACGGTTGTTTACCTCAAGCTTCTTCTTTTTTTAACTCCTGCTCAGATTGATCCTACCGCTGCATCTTAACTTCCTAACTTAAATTTGTGGTTTCTATTTTTTATAGACAATTATCAGCTGCCTGTTCCCCAGATTATTTTCTCAAGTGACTGATTTGTGGACATCCACTGTTCTACAATGAGAAATTATATTGCAAAATATAAAAACATAATTGCAATAACCAGCCTGTTGATTCAAATATTGAAAGTTGGCTCTTTACAAAATAATTTTTGTTTTGGCTGATGCCTTTTTAATGTTTTTAGTTCGAGAACTTATTCCGTCTGCTCCCAACATTTTGGGACAATTTGATTTGTTTGTATCTGAGTCAATTTGATTATTTCTTAAATTAAAAGCTACATGTTCATTAGCATGAGACGGTTCATCCTCTGTCCGTCATAGGCTCCTCCCCCTGCAGTTAAAACATGAGCGTGATTGAAGAAATGCACTTTAGGAAAAACAAAACCGATTTTAAATGGAAGAAAAATAAATTTCATCTCGTCTCAATGTTAGAGATTTGTTTTGTACCTCACCTGCTTGACAAAGTTTGCTGTGATCTAAATATTCACATCGCTCTTGAAGTTCATTCTACATGGTACGTGAAGTTCTCATGCTCGCAGAAAATATCTCACGTGATTTAAATGCTGACGTAAATTGTTGCCTCAGTTCATGGGTTAGCACGTTGCTAACTGAAACTAGCGTCACTCGTTACAATGCTAGCATAGTTATCTTCAGTGTGTTTGAGGAGGAAGACCAAAGTGCTTATTGTTTGTTTTTCTTATTCTCTGGGGAAAAAGAAAGAATGTATTTGCAGCGTTATGCTTTAAAATCTGTTTCCCTTTGGAAATTCTTCAAGTTGTATTTTTCTTTTCTTTTTGACCTTTCGCTCTGTTCTCTCACTTTTTCTTTTGTTAAGATTGTTTGTCCCTCACGCTTGTTGAAACGATACATGTTTTTAAGGAACAAAGAAGTTTGACTTGTGTGTATGAAAGGAGTCTAGGTTAAAAAAAAACTGTTGTGATTCTGTTTACCTGAACAGAATATTTTTTTTGTGAACCGTTCAGTCCATAAGGTCTACATTTTTTTTATAAGAAAAATAAAAGAAACAGTTGTTGACTCACTAATGACTCTTGTCTTTCAATTTAAAAAAATCAAATCATGAAACATGCACACTTTGTGTCGCACTTACGGTAGACTTATTTGACCCTGCGCAGCTTCTTCCATCTTTATGGTAGTAAGGCCAGGCAGCACATGGTAGTTTACTTCACTGAACCAGAGAAAGTTAAGCTGTTTAGTTGTTAATCTTTGTTGAGATGTTTTAAATGTAAAATGTAGTAATAAATTGTGCTGACCAGTATCTCGGAAAGGAAACATGTTGGCATTAAGGGTGCCAACAAAAAGCTAGAAAAGAAAACGCAGCAATTTAACGGTTCAGGAAGAATCTAGAAGACCACACCACAGTTACGGTTTTCAGGCAAAAATCTAGAAAATATAAAAGGCAGCAAAACATTTAAGGAAAAATCTAGAAAAGAAAATAGGTAAAACCGGGCAGTTAACCGTTTTAGGCAAATCTAGAAAAGAAAACAGGGCAGTTAACCGTTTTAGGAATAATCTAGAAAAGAAGACAGCAGCAAATCGTGGCGTCCAAATTTATAAAAAAATAATATTTATCTATATCTGTTTAATCAACTGCAGTCAGTTATATTGTCAGTGTCAAGCAAATACCTTGTTTGTGTAGAAGATTGTATATTGTTGTTTTAAAAAATTTAAGTTTAAGAAAAACCTTGGTTGCAACCAGTTCATTTTATGTTTGTTGTAGATAATGCATCCATATATAGGGTTGCATCATATCTGTCTTATCTATAAGAAACCTAAGAGAAAATATAAGCCTGTACTCATTATCTGCATAGAAGGGCACTGAAGGCTGACCTGTAACTACACAGATACATTTCTTTCCTATCTTAGCTGCTTAAAACTTTGCTAATGTATTTTGTGCACATAGTAATCACTACTAGATAACATGACAGATTCAAAAAACCTTTATATTAGAACAATACAGCAGATATAAAGGTCCATTGCAATCACACACTCCCATCAGAACGGAACGTGTGCTTCAACAGACAATACACGCTCCCCAAGACAAATAAATTAATATAAACTAGATAAAAACAGGAAATGAGAAAAAGAAAGAATAAAACAAGATGAAAATAAGATTTTTCTTTTTGTTCTGAAAAGCAAAAGTGTGACGCAAAGAAGAGATGTTGATCATTCAAAAATGCTTAAGTTCAAACCAGGCCCAGAATGTAAGTGTTTCCATTGTGCATGTGAAAGATTTTTAAAGCCTTCACATGAAGGATCTGTTGCCTTGTAGTAGTTATGGTCAGTTTGACAACGTTGTCAGAACTTTTTGGGGGATAATTTTTTAGCTTGAGAGAAAGATGTTCTCCAGCTGCAAAAAAAAGGTCAAAGGGAAAAGAGAAAAAAAAGGAAAATTAAAGTTTGTGATAACAATAATAATAATAATAACAAAAGCAGCAGTGGATAAATTAAAATACAATCCAGTCAGAGGGAAAAAAACATTTTTTAGACAGATAATCCTTGTTCTGTGCAGATGTGAATCCGAGTGTCATGAGGAGAACTACGATGAACTGCATCTGTACTGTACTGTACTGTACGGTACGAATAATGACTCGGTTTATAAAAACGTCTTCATTATCCGTGACGTCTTTTCAGGGCATATCCTAAAAAAACAATAAACTCATATCGGTGGAATAGAAATTTGTTTTATCTTTAGACAATATATGACAATTTACAGGAAGAAGACAAATGAACATGGCTACACATCAAGGTGACGCTTTTTAGGTTTCATAGTTTGGACTGTATTTTTGGTTTCAAGCGCACGGGAACGTTTTATTCATGAGGTCTGATTAGAGAACGGTGCTGTGATTCTGCGATGCTTATAAAACACACGGGCGCAGGTTCGACGAGGCCGATCTCCTCGTTTACATCTAAAGGTTTAGGGGTCGGGATAAGGACTCTGGAGTCCGCATCTTATTTGCCAATATTCAGGTGCCGTGCCTCATATTTCCTCGTCGTCTCTGCCGCTCATCCTTGCATATACAGACTTAATGAAACTCTCTGAAGCACTTCCCTCCACTGACAGAATATATGATTCACTCCACTGCACCTCACCCTCAGAACACGTTATAGATAAAACACCTCTTCTCCCCCATTTTTTATTGATTTATCATCTAACATATTCACTCTCGCCAACACATTCCATAATTTTTTGTTATTTTTTCATATATATTTCATACAAATCTATAACCCAAAATTTAGAAATCTTATTTACATGGAAAAGGGCTCTTTTTTTTTTTTGCTTTTAAAAGTGACTGTTAACCCCCCCGCCCACACGAACACCCCCACCCCCCTGCAACCTCAACAATCATGGAAGAAATCCAAAGACATTTCCCGCTCAATTTCCTTTTTCTAACATGTGACCCAGGAAACAGCATTCTGCAAAAAAAACACCCCACAATGTATGTTTATCTGCCTCCTCTTCAAACTAAACATCAGAAAACAGAAGAGGCTCCGAACGTCTCATCCCCTAAACAAACGGAGAATCCTTCCAGGAAAGAGAAGAGTCTCAGAAACAGTTTAACAAAACGCACCATCTTGGAAGTCAAAGCAATATAGCCTGATGAGGTGAGGGATGGAACAGAGGAACGGTAATAGAACAAAACCCCTCCTCAGTTATAATAGCGCCCCCTACGAGCTCATCCTGTTTATTACACACACCGACACACACCGGACAAGCCACGCTGGTCTTCAGCTTGGTGAGAGAGCACGTGTGTGCATGTCTTAGCACGTGTTTGTTTGTGTGTGTGCGTGTAATTCTGTGCGTGTTAGTAGAACCGGTGCCTCCCAGTTAAAATACGTGTGAGAGAACGGGTGAGTCTGTGTGTGTGTGTGTGTGTCTGTGCGTGTGAGTTAGAGAGTTCCATCCGCGGCACAGCCTCCACCCGCCTTGTGGCGAAACTCTTGCAGGTTGGAGACGCCGTGGAAATGGACGAAAGCCCCGGCGACGACCAAGATGTGGAACAACTGGTGAGAGTGGAACTATGGGAGAGAGCAAAGTATCGTGTGTTAGAGAAACAGAGTCACATAAAGATAGAAGACAGGAAACAATGGCTTATTTCGTCCAGTCAGTGTGTGTGTGTGTTAACCAGAACTCACCCATATGTCACACTTGCCGGGGAAGAACCGCTCTGGGATGCGAGCGGCGTACAAACAGGCTCCGGTGATGTAGAGCGTCGCCATCAGCAGCAGCCAACCCATTTGACCCATGGTGGTCGCTTTGATCAGACCCTCGGTGATCACAAAGTGTAGGGTGGGAACCACACCGCTCAGACCCAAACCCACAAACACTCCTACACACACACACAGAGAGAGAGAGAGAGAGAGAGAGAGAGAGAGAGAGAGAGAGAGAGAGAGAGAGAGAGAGAGAGAGAGAGAGACAGAGAGAGAGACAGAGAGAGAGAGAGAGAGAGAGAGAGAGAGAGAGAGAGAGAGAGACAGAGAGAGAGAGAGAGAGCGAGAGAGACAGAGACAGAGACAGAGACAGAGACAGAGACAGAGAGTCAAGTTTGGGGCCATAAAAAAACAAAGCAAAACTACGCGGCTAAAAAGAAATAATACCAATAAAAAAAAACTGAATTGATCATGAACCCTTCTCACTCTACCTGCTCTGACTCCTCTGTACTGTGGTGTGGCAAAGAAGTCGCATTGGGAGACAGTGATGGCCGACAGTCCCAGTATACACACCACTATCAGGTAGATGAAACGAGGCTGGGGGGAGCAGTAGAAGGAGTAATACAACCAGGGAACAAATGAGCCCATGATCAGGAAGGCGATCCCACTGTAGTCCAGCCTGGAGATGGAAAAACACAGACAACATGTTACTGTGAGTTTCCTATTTTACACGATGAGTTGATACACGGTGAGATGGGATGTGTGCGTCTTACTTGGAGAAGACTCTGGAGACGCCCTCAGAGTGGCAGTAGACTGTGTGGAAGAGCCAGGAGAAGGAGAGGCAGAGGATGGCTCCCAGGAAGAACACCCCGATCACCACCTTCTCCTGGACGGGAGCCACGAACGACTTGTTGGGACTGAACATGTACATCAGACCCAGAAAGAGGAAAAACAAACAGCCTGCGGGGACAGACACGGGACACGGAAGAGAGAGATTAAATCAACTGCTGCAAAAATCCTCTTTTGTTTTTCCATCCACATGTTTTATATTTAATGTAAATAAATGCAATAAAACAAGAGAAAAATCCTTTTTACAAAATCACACTCAAAAGACTGAGAAACATTTGACTGCAGTAACCCTTTGGCAACACTAGGTGGCAGCAGAGCACATAAATATTGTCAATGTTGTTTTCAAGTCAGGAGACGAGATGTTTTCAAACGGGACTGAAAACAAAACTGAAAAAACAAAAACCCAACAAATTCAAATAAGCTTATTGAGAAGTCAAAAATAATATATACTGGCCTCACTCTTACATAAACCACCTCAGCTTAGCTTTTGACACAACACTGCTTATTAACAGCAAATAGAGGCTATCATTATTCACAAGCGTCTGTTTCCTAACACGTTAATGTGAAGATTAGCTGGAAATAGACACAGAGGAACTATAATAAAGTTCTATTCTCGTTACTTTAAATATTCCAGTCGTGAAGGTCATGTGTAGTGTGTGTGTGTGTGTGTGTGTGTGTGTGTGTGGTTAAAGTAATTAAATGTTAAGCCAAGGTTTATTGAATTTGTTGCAGTAAGAGATGCATTGACATGTGTTTGGATCAGTGTTCCTTATGTAGCAGTGTGTGTACATGTGTGTGTCCTACCTAGCAGGTGTGTCCAGATGTTTCCTGTCTCCGTGTGGATTCTGAAGATGCTCTTGAAGCAGGCGCGAAACGAAGGCATGGGCGGCCTGTGGCCGTGAAGCAGGAAGTCGTTGTCCTTCAGCCAATCGGGGAGCACGTCGTGAGGCATAACGCGCCACCGGCCCTCCCACACCTGATTGGTTAATGAGGCACAGGAATATCACAATTAATAGTGGAAGAAGAGCTCAAAGCCTAGAATGGGCGCAGAAGAACAACTTGTAATATTTTCTAATTGTCTGTGGCTGGGGCGGCTGTGGCTGAGGGGTAGAGTGGTCGTCCTCTAACCTGAAGGTCGGCGGTTCGATCCCCAGTCTGACCCATCTGCATGCCGAAGTGTCCTTGGGCAAAATGCTGAACCCTGAATGGCCCCCCATAGAATAACAAAGTGCTGCGAATAGATGCACTGTATGAATGTGTGTGTGTGTGAATGGGTGAATGTAAAACTGTACTGTAAAAATACAAGGCCATTTACCAAGGCCATTTAATGAGAAACAGAAGATTTTTATATTGAATCTCATTGAAATACTGCCATTTAAAGGTTCTTCATCAGAGAGAGTGAGAGAGCAGTGTTGTCTGAGAAGCCCTCCCTCTAACTCCTCTCCATAACAACACAGTCAGTTATGAAACCCCGACAGCAATAACTGTTTTCTCAGAAATTGTTGCGAAACCCATCAGAACTATGTTCTGGGAGTTCTGGTGATGTAACTTTTAGAAGCAAAGCATGTGCTGGTTTTCATAACTTCACCTCACTCATAAACTACACTTTAAAACGCTCTTATCAAAACTACTTATTATGGCTTGTACCCAAACTAAAGCTGGACAGCAATATTCCAACTAATGACCTTATTCTGAATAAAACATATGATGTTTGTGAGTTGTTCATAAGACATTCTATTCATAAACTTCGTGGAGGAGTTGTGACGCACTTTAACATCTGTATTGTTGAAATTTAGCACAAATACTTGCACATGTGTGTTCACTACCTTGTGTACGAACTCCTCCATCCTCTCCATGGCGTGGTGAGCCTGCAGCAGCGGCTTCATTCCCATGAAGCCTTCATCACTGCTCTTCTCATCCTCTGCCCGTTCTTTCTCCTCCTCCCCTCCTTCCCTTCCTCCGTCATCCTCTTCATCTTTTTTTCTCTCCTCCTCGCATTCGGGGACACACTGACAAAGACAGAGAAGAAGCAGACACCATAAGTACAGAGGGATTTGAGAGCCATGGTTGTTTATGACATTTCCTCTTGTTTGAACATGTGCATTTAATTCCTCTGGGTATTTCAGCTTTATCAGATGAATGAAGTGAAGTGTGACTAGAAGACAGAGGGGTTGACCTTTGATTTGAACCTGCAGTGAGCCGAGATGTTTATTTCACACGTTTATTGATCCCAACTTGCATAATCATGCTTCAACATGCAAATTAAATTCAACATGACAACAGAACCTCCTCACAGGTTCATCGGGAGTCATTTTACATAACATGCAAATGTGTAGTGATATCTGACAACAGATGTATAAATCCACGGTGAAGACACGTAATCCAATTAATTTCATCATTAAAAAAATGTGTTGTCCCATTGAAAACATTTGCTCTGAAGCTCGGTCATCAGCTTGATATGTATTAACAAACCATAGACTGTATCTAACAATCTTCGTTTAGCCAATAACATGTCGATATGAGCTTTTCACAGAATTCTTGGTGTTCATGATTGTCGATAGGAAAACGTATTTTCCAGAATAAACAATGCAAAAAGAAAATCGAATTATGAAAACATAAAAACAAGGGGGGAAAAACTTAATTCAAGTTTTACATGTTTGGTTGTATTTTTCTTTTATTTATAGTTACTTATAATAAAAGTGTTATGGCTTAACGGTTAAATATCAACATTTAAGGACATGTACATTTTAAAACAAAAAAAAAAAATGGGGATTTGTGCTCTACTAATTACATCATTGATTTGGACTTCTTATATCAACTCAATACATTCAAATCAGGTATAAATCAGAATGTTCATTTTGAAAACAATCCATTTATAACCAGAAGATAAGACGGAGAGTTTGAATTCAATCTAACACAACAGCTGGCAAGCGGTGCATCCGTGCACAGAATTAATATGGCTTGTTCTTTGTGCTAAATACACAGTCATTCATCATAACTGACACACACAGACACAAACAGTCGCACACGGAGGCGAACACACACTTAAGCAGTCATGTTATGTGTGGATTCAGGTGGGCAAATTGGATAAGGCTTAGGGGCATATATGTACGAAAAGGCAAAATACATACTTTTCTTATATCATTGATGTAAAAACAGACTCACAATCTCCTCCACAAACAAACACTCAGTTCCTCTAGAAGGAAATTATTAGAACTAAATCTTTTCATTAGTCGAGAGGAGGAGGGGGGAGAGAAATAAAAGAGAGTGAGAAAATTTGAAAGAAGTAGAGAAGGAGATAGACAGCAGAACAACAGACAAAGAAAGAAAAAGAGAGAGAGAGAGAGTCATGTTGTGTATATATATATATATAATGCATGACTAACCCAATTTTAAAGTCCCACAAGCAAAATACACTCCAAGGCTAGGTTGTTTGAGATAGTGTGTCTACTGCTGACAGTTTCTTTCGACTCTTAAAGTCTGTCTACTCTGTGTGTGCACGTGTGTGTGCTTAATGCTTTAGGTCAAATTGCAGTCGGCTGCTGTGTGCTGCAAGAACACACATAGGTTCACACACACACCTGAAGTCGTGTAACTGTAAAGCCACATTTACCACACCGCATATAAATCTGCGGTGTTTCAAAGCAGAGATAAAAGTGACACCTGACATAACTCTGTGTGTGTGTGTGTGTGTGTGTGTGTGTGTGTGTGTGTGTGTGTGTGTGTGTGTGTGTGTGTGTGTGTGTGTGTGTGTGTGTGTGTGTGTGTGCATCAGTGATTGAGTATACTATGTGAGCAGAGGGTATCTGGGTGACTGCCAAGTAGTCACGTGTGCATGTGTGTGTGTGTGTGCATGTGTGTGTGTGTCTCAGTAATAGCCTATCATGTGTGTCCATGCATGCATGTAATGTAGGTGTAAGCTTAAATCCAGATGCTGCCGGTGGGGCTGTTTATTGTTGGGTTATTCTGGAAGGGTGTGAATAAATGTGTGTGCTTGCATGTGTGGGTGTGAGTATGTGTGCACTTGCCTTTATATCCCATGAGTGTATTCTGCTTTTTGAGGGTCGGCCTTTGATTTTGAGGTTTAACTTCATGTTTAGGGTTAGGCCTTTAATACTGATGGTTTAGGTTGGGATAAGGGACAGGGGGGGTGCATTATGTCGATGAGATGTTATCCCGGAGACAGTGAAACAAATGTGAGTGCATGCGTGTGCATAGGAGGGGGACAAAAGGGTGTCCTCTAAGTGTTCCCAATATGCCATCACTTAACTGGTGCCTCCTGACAAGCTACGCATTCACACCTGCAGAGATGATTCTGGGTCAAATGAAGCATAGTGACACACTCCGCTAAACACCATACATATAAAAAACTACACACACGCACTGATACTTTACACAATACATACAGAACAAGAGGATTGAAGCGACTGAGCCAACAGTAAATACTTCCAGGAGAAATAGGATTGATTGGTCGCACGCACGCACGCACACGCACACACAGTATGAAAAAAAAAAAAGCAGTAGAGATAGGGAGGAAGAGGAGATGAATGGGAAGCATTTAGCCTAAAACCTGCACATTTAGGTGATTTATGAACAGCCACCTTCTTACTAAGAACCTCTTTTCACTGAGATACTACAGCTGTTGGGCTGCTTTACAGTCACTCTGCATTTTATTAGCTTTTGTTATGTCATGTTGTGAAAAAGAGCATATCTGTGCAAAGTGAGTCCCGTCATTTTACTCTTTAAACTCTTCTAGGTGAGGATTAATGTTGTCACATGAGCTACCTTCATTCTTACTGGCAGAAAGTATATGTAGATTTAACTCTAGCAAACAAACATGCTCTGACTAAATCACCTTATCTCCTCTGCTGTCGGTTAAACCGAAAAGTTGCAACAAAAACGTTGCCATTGTGAAACATACCACAGACACAGATGTAGTTTCTTCATCATAACGTGAGACAGCCAACAACGAACTGTTGTCAAAGCTCTTAAAAAGAAATGTCCCTACATGAAACAAACTTCTCCACTTCCTGTCACGATCCAGAAATGTATTTTGACTTATCACTTTGGTCAATGTCCCATTTGTTAACATGGAGAAGGTGGTGTATGAGCTATACAGCATCTTGCCAGGAGGCAATCAAGAAGATGTGGCTTCTCTTTTGGAGAGCAGTGATCTCCTCAATCTTTATATAAGGTATATAATAAAGCGTGATACACTGTGATTATCCCTTCATGCTTAATATTGCCATCACGTGTCTTCTTGTTAGGATTTGACTGCCTTTAACCCCACAGAAGCTGGAGCGTTAAAGAGGAAGCTGTGGGTGTTTTAACACATTGTAAGAATAAAAACAGTGAAAAGTGACCAGCTGCCAGCTCCAGAAAAAGGAGCAGAAACGGCTTCGCTCTCCTTGGAAACATCTGTTCAGCTGTACTAAACATAATCCAGACTGTGAAAGCCGCGGTGCTGAGGTTCGGCAGCAGGTGATGCAGGAAGTTTGGCTGTCAACCGCTCAGCTGACGTGTTTCGTTACCAGATACAATAACAACTCAGGGAAGATTCCGACAGGAGGAGGAGAACTGTACGAGTGGAGAAAGTAGTTCTTGGAAATTCAGGGTACCCCCTAATGTGTTTACATTTAGGCGCACACACACACACACACACAGTCACTAGGATGAACTCTATCCTGCATGTCTGCTACACGTGACTCAACCTCAGCTGTCCGCTCTCTCAACAACTCATTCTGGCAGAGGTTAAGGGAGTTGAATTTCGCTCAGTGTGAAAGTATGTGTGTGTGGGGTCAAGGATATGATCCCATCCCTCTGGACAGTGTCGACCCTCAGACCTGAAAAACTCACTGTACAACTTCTCAAAGCATGTGTGACCAAATGAGTCTGGAAGTGAGCGCCGGCAGGCTGGCTGCTCGTCCTCACACAGAGCCAGTCCCATGTGCTGAGTAATCAACATTTCAGTTGTTGTCATACTTAAGCAGGGGGAAGTTCCCATTTTTCTAGGAAAAGATTTTCCAAGTAAATGCCAGAGAGAGAGAGAGGAGCCTCTACAAGTCCCGAAAATTTAACAAAACATAATAACACAATTGCCCCAGTAAAAGTGTAGCTTATCTAGTATGAAAAGTAGACATTCGGATTTTGGGGGAGTTTTATGCAATTTTACATGGCATCCATCATCTCCAATGGTCTCTCAAATAGCTAAATGGATTTCGTTTGGAAGATATCCTGCTACCTTGCAAGTAGTGCTGACCAATATATTATGTTTTCATTGTCATCACTATACGAGCGTGCCTCAGCTGCAATAAATCTGAAGAAATCGCTTTAATTACACGGGTCATGCAGAATGTTCTCCACCTTCACGGTTGAGCTGCAAACACAAAGCAGACGGCACAGCGGCGGAAGTGGAGACCAGTGAGAAGTGAAGGATTTGCTCAAGGTGACAACATCTCGAGTTAACGGCTCGTGTAATGTTCACATAACCACTACACACTCATTAAGCCAATAATTAACTGTTATGATCAAGCTAAAACAAAAGCTTTCAGTATAAACTGCTACTTCCTCATATCACACAGTATGGTTACTTCAAGAAGTGTCTCGGATCGAATCCGGCTTCTATAGATAATGGACAGATCTTTAATGAATAAATGAAACCCCAAGATTTGGGAAAACAAGGCTCAAATCAAAAAGAAAGAAAGCTTAAAGATCAAGCACCTCATAAAAAAAAAATATCAACACAACAACAGCTCTAAAAGCCAATTTATAAAGTCAAGACAAAGTCAAGAATAACTGAGACAGCATGGAGACCCCCCCCAACACTTTTCACACAAGCATGAACTAAGAAGCTAGATTTCGATGATACACAGACAACAGGAAATCTCTAGAGACGCTGGTCTGCTTTAGATTAAATGAGGCAGCTTTTTCTTAAAAGCCCCTGAAGACCAATCTAATCCTCTGTCTCACAGACAAAAACACATGAATCCTGCTCCCCCCAGACTGATTACCGCTCAGTATGTTGACCTGGCTAAGGACTTTCAACTGACTAATGGCTGTTCACACACACACATTTGAGACAGTTTGTTTTTGTGTGTATTATGAGGAACCTCTGCTCTCATTAGTTCTGCTGAGCTCGACAGTCGGTCAGCAGAGGACATGTCAGTGAAGCAGCAAAGACATGTGATGAAAACTCTCCTTTTTTCAGCAAAACATGAAACTTTTGACCCAAACGTAGTCACATGGCTGGTCTCTTTAAGGTGGGTGAAAGGAAACAGCTGAAAGCCAATAGGAATGCAGCTGATATTCTTAGCACCAATGACAAGAGAGCATGAATCTATATTAGAACAGAGGGAAGAGCTTACCTCTGTACACTGTGACCCCTGCACAGCACAGACAGAGTCAACATGTGACACACACACACAGACACACACACACAGACACACACACAGACACACACACACAGACACACAGATCTCTAGATACGCCAAATATTTGGAAAATTGTCCAAGACCCTCAGAGAAAAAAAAGAAAGTGGTTTCTAACAAACACACACACGTCAGACTCTGAAAAACAGAAAGTGTACTCGAGCCCCCACTACACAAACTGTTCCCTGTGTTCTTATCCATGACCACGCATGAAAAATCAACATTAACACAGCAACAAAGAACACAGATTTTATCAATCTGTTCACAGTTAGAGGGCTTCCGTCAAGGATCTTTACTTTTTTTTAAGCACTTAGAAAGTCGCAGTTTTGACTTTATGCCAGGGGAGGAGAATGAACCAGACACTGGTATCTCTTTTCTAATGTGATTCTCAGCAAGAAAGCAAATTAAACATATAACCCAAAATGTCACAAGTAGCATCACAGGTGTTAATGTATAAGAAGAATGACTAAAAGGGTTTTAATTATGGACGACAGGTACAATAAGAGGAAGTGAACCTGGATATCCTTCCTCCACAGACTGGGCGTTGATGCATGAAAACAATACAAAAAACAATTCTGCTCAAAGGAAGGATGTGCAGCGGACACTAATGTATAAAATCAAGGACATTGTTCACAGATATTTGTTCAGTAATTATTGTTTTTTTTTCCTCTTGTTTTGATGCTCGTGGTCACGCAAATGTGTGCTAGAATAACATTTTCCAGATTCTCTTTTTGTCATATATCTTAGTGTGTATTACATGTTAAGTTAACAGAGGTATATTTCTTGCTTGAATAATGTGTAAGAGACACTTGATTGAATTAAATGATGATGCAGATGTAAACTGATAACAGGACCTTTGAGACTAAATCCAACTTACTCTCAGTCTCTTACCCTTGACTTTCTATATTAATGCATATTTCCCTATGCAAAATCCATCTGGATGGATTTTAACTTTTTTTTTTTTTTTCAAGCTTTTTCTCTGTCATGGTCAGCAAATCTAACACTTCATCTAAGGAGGCTGCACTTGTTGGCAGGTAAACAGCCATTGTTTCCAAAATTCTGTTCAGCAACTGTGGGGTGTAATCAGGAAGACACACAAACACCACAAGCTTATGGGGACAAGTTCATAAAGATCTTGACAGGAAACCTGACCAAAACAATTTAATTCTCCCCCCCAAAAAACTGAACATGAGATGTAAAAGCATCACATGCATTCTGAAGACAAACATGATGTGTGACACCAAACTCAAAGCTAAACCAGACACTCACAAACCCATTTCGAAACACAAACACACACACCTATACCTCCAAACGCTGAAAGATTCAAAGGGCAGCCTTTAGGGTGTTAAGACAGCCTGGCCTTGCTGATTGGGGCAGGGGGCCCCTCGCATCCTCTCAGGTATCCGTGTTGTGTTACAGTAGATAAAAAATAGGCCACACACACGCGAGCAGACACAATACACAAACACAACCACTATTGTGTTTCGGATCAGCGGCTCTGTGCTGATTGCCTCTAACACTGGACGACATAGCTGCAGCTTTGTTGCACACAGTCACTAGTGATGACTCCGAGGGAGGGTATCTGGCACATTTTGTTCTGTGATTTGGACGTGGTGCCGTCATGTGATGTTAATCACACAGATTTTGATAATGTGTTTGCTCTCCTTCCAGGAAGACATCTGCATATTATTGACACAACAGGTTTATTTTTAGGGGCTGTGAATCTTTGCACGTGTTCAATATCGATATCACCTCAGACTCTCGAGTGGAACTAAAACTGAACAGTCGGAGCCGAGACATCTCTATCATAATGCACTGTTAATTACTATAACACAGAGTGACTCATTATCAAGTCTGAAAAGCCTTGAAGGTGGCGACGGTGTCTATAATAGGGTGAGGTGGTGGAGGATGAAACGTTTGGGGAAACAGGCTTCTAATCAATTTGTGCAAAAGCAAGTTTCAAGTACCTGCTCGGAAAACTTGAAAAACGGATTTCATAATGCACGTTTCTCCCCGGAGAAAACACACAACTTCTCTCGTTATGATGGTCGTAAAAAACTGCTGTCATTGTTTTACTTTTATTAACATATTCTGAGACTATCTTATACTCTTTTAAACACATATTGTGCTATTTTCACTTTTTACTTTTAGTTTATCGAATTTCCGCAGTGGCAATGAATACATAGTTTCTTCTTTGCAAGTATAATAATGTGTTACTTTATGACTCTTCCATCCTCCACTACATTCCATATACTGGTGTGCAACCATGTTTAAATGAGTGCTCAACAACACCATGCATTATTAATAATAATTAAAAAGACATGGCAAACTCCCACATGCTGTTCCAAAAACCTTCTTACGCTCACTTTGAATCTAAATTTGCTCTTAACTTCAAAATGCTGCTTTTAAAAGTGAGATTAAATTATCTTCTAGTGTTTAATTAACTCTAGTGTCCAATCTTCTTAGGGGATCAGTGGAAACTTTAGGTCTTCTAAGGGGAAATGGTGATAAAGCATGTTGTGTACACACACATGCACACAGGGAACTGTGGTCAAGTGATAACAAATTGCTTACAATTTATAGCGTGCGTGTACCAGCCCGGGTTCTCCTAGTTTGCTTTAAGACACGGGTCAACATGGGTTATAGAACATTATTCTTCCCTCCTAACAGCTCCTGTTTAATTATTTACATTAGTGTGTGTGTGTTGTGGTGGGATAGTTTTACTGTGTGACCACTTGACCCATGATTCTGAACCAACCAGATGAAAGCATGTATGTTTGTTTGTGTGCTGGATACTCACCCCATTGTTTGAGGGGCACTCAGTGGTGATGAGGGGACTGGTTGAAGAACCTGAGGTGGGCGTGTCTTCTTTCACCCTGGGACTCACGGGATCTGTAGGCGTGGTATCTGTGGTGTGTTGTACGAGGTTAGAAGTTCTGTGTCGCAGCACGAAGGCCGGGCCCTCGGCCCCACTTGTCTCTCCTCCGTCCAGCTTGAGACGCTGGACAAGCCCCCAATAAGAACTGGAACAAACGCGGCTGGGCCCGGACAGAGACTTAGTGGATGTGGTTGCCTATCTCCGGAGGAGACCAAACCTGGTTGGACTGAAGAGGAAGAGCCATACGGTGAGAAGAGAAAACAGCAGCAGCTGTAAGCAGAGCAAGATGAAAGTATAATCCGGGTGACCAACCTAGAGTCCAAGCTGAAGTCCTTAGACCTGATGGCACCTTATCTCAGGAGTTTGTACGACAAACCTTGAGAGAGACAGAAATAGAGGAAGAAAGGGAAAAAGTTAATAAAATTGTACTAATCTAATTTGATATTAGTCACACACACAGAGGATCAGCTCATTTGCTTTGCACACAAGCAGATTTGTTCCCTCTGCAGAGAAGCATCATCTCTCATTATAAAACCTCCAAGGTGCAAGCACACATGCATGTCAACTTTCAAAACACGGTCATGATAAATTGATTCAATTCAATTTTATGTGTATAGCGCCATATCATCATAGACACTATCTCAAGGTACTTCACATAATAAGGTCAAGACCTTCAAAATTGCAGTGAGACCCAACATTTCCCCCAATGAGACCAATTACAACCCTTGTAGGGTCATGGTGTAGCAACCACCTTTCTGTTGTTAAACTGGCAAAGGTGGATATGTATGTATCCTAAACGCACTTGCGCAATACGCTTTAGACTATGTGCATAAATCATATAGAGCTGAAGCTGTCCTTCATTAAAATCTGCGCACACTCCAAGGAACAAGAGATTCACACAGGAGAAGTAAACGTCTACACTGTTGAGAGCTTACTTCTCTTTCTCAAATCATTACACCATTTCTCTACCAAATCTTATGTCTGCTTTTCATGGAAATATGAGACAACTTACAATTTAGTTTTAGGTAAAAATTGCAGAGGAATGGGGAAACTTGGTATTTTTTTCACAACAACTATTGTGAAAAGACATTTCCACAGAAAAGCAAATCAAATGGAAATCTGACAATTGCTGCTGGGTTAGTCAAAGATACTTTAGATTTTGTTTTTAAAATTGCAGTATCATCATGAAGGCAGCCGGAAAAGAAGTGTGAATGTGTTATCCTTAAAAAAATGATGAACTACAACCTAAAGTTAAACCAAACATGTCCAGTTAAATACTGCAAAAGTCCTTGGTGTGGAGGATTTTGCTTTTCATCCTTGTAAAGGCCTCTAGCCTATGGGGGAAAATGTGCTCATGTGTACCTCATGTTCCTGACCCTTGTAGATGCATGTTTTTACAACAGCACGTTTCAAAACTCTCTCTCACAACCAAAGATGTAATGTCCCCATAAATTATATGAACAGCAGCTGCACCTTCATATCAGCACACCGCTAAATCTCTCCATGTCTCACTAACTCCCCTCTTCTCTCACAAACCCACAGACACACACCGTGCTCCAGAGGGGCCAACTCAATATGAACGTGCCCCCAAGCACCGGCCCACTTCATTCAAACCATCCCCCCTGTGCTCACTCACACATACATTAGGGAATAATAGACACTCAGGGGGAAAGGAGAAACAGAGGCATGTGCACACTGCGCACACACACACTGCACACACACACCTGTACTTGCAAATATATACACACCGACTGCTTAAGACATAACTGGTGCACTTATCAGTGTGATAAGAACAAACTAAAGTGACAGAAACCATCATTATGTTTTACTTTGGTCCATGTCCCATCTGCTAACATAGAAACAGCCAGGAGGCGAACAAGGTGATCTGGCTTCACTTTTGGGGAAATGTCATGTTGTCCATCTTTATATAAACCCTATGGTCCACCATTATTCTGGCTCACAAATATATATTGTGACAGTTAGGACATTACTTAAGCCATGTTACATCATGCAAGTCTATGAGGTACAAGAGTTATTGAAATGTGTTTATTAAATAAAAAACATATTCCACAGTAAAAATGAAAACTTCTGCTCATGTGAAGTGACAACATAAATTACAACAATGGCCTCAGTGTTTGAGACGTGGTCTGGCGTATGTAAGTGCATGGTACATTAAACCACAGCTGCTGTTTGTGGTGAAGGATCATGGGTACGTTTAAAAAAAGAAAATGAGGGAAGCGCAATAGAAAGAAAAGACTATAAAGAGGGGGAGAAAATCTTTAAAAAGAGTCAGGAAAAATAAAAAGGTTTCATACGCAGACCCACAGACAGTGCCACTATTCTGCTGTGAGAATGATAAAGACTGTTTGAGCTGAACACAGATGACTCGCCTGTGGGGCCAGTCATCCCAAATCGAAATCAAACACTTCTACATTGAGAGACCGTCCAATCAATCTCTCCCCTTTTCCTTCCTCCACAATTGACTATTTTGGAAAATTACATTGATGCTCTTCTTGAGTAGCTGCACCCGCATTTCCTGTCCCGATGAAAAGTGAGATCTCATGCCAGTTCATTATAAGCTCGGGAATAAGAGGAATAAACAACCATTCGTTTTTTTTCTATTCTTTTAAGCTTCAGTAATTTCCCAAGATAACAGTCTTGAGACCTGATTGCTACTGAAGAACAAACAGCTCTTCTCACAATTGAAATTGCTTCGAAGTTTTGTTCTGTGTGAGTCTGAAAAGAGTCAATGGAGGGAAGAGAAACAACACAGACTGCACGTGACTATTTCTGCACAAACACACACACACAAAATGTGTTGATTATTTATTTACGTAATCCTTCTAACAAACAGACAAACGCCAACGGAAACATAACTTCCTTGTGAGAAATAAAAATACATACAATCGAGTGAATAGATGTTTTTACAAGAGAAATATGAAAAAACATAAATATTAGGTCTGAGAGACATACTGGAAATTTCTTGTCGAGCAATTCGTGTTTATTTATTACCAGTATCTTGCGTCATACAGTAATATGCTCCAGGATAGTTCATCTGGACAACATGACACTTTGGATCAATTTGACTCTTTCTGGTAATTGCAGCTCCACAGCAGCAAAAAGTCTCCTCCGCAGAATCGCCTTTCAGCTTCTAAACAATCAGCTCTCTCGTCCTAAAACTTGTAACCTGTGTAATTGTCTCGGTTAGAACGTGGTCTTGTGAGGCACACCAACTCCGGCGAAGAGCTTTGACTTTATCCAAGTGCATTTGACCTTGCAATACATCTAGTTTAACGGCAGGGTTCAAGCTGTAATAAGCCAAGATTGACCTTCTAGACTTACTGACTTTTCTGTTCTCAAGAATGACATTCTCCTATAAAAGATGATATTGTGGAAACCTCGGACACCACCTTGATGACATAAATAATCCAAATCATTCTGTGTGGTGCAAGGGGAGCTGATTGTCAGTGCTCGTCATATTGCAAATTATTCGCACAACGTGTTCTTACTGCTCGGAAGAACCAAGTGGACGACCACAGTGGCAGAACAGACAGAACTGAACAGAATGACCTTGTATTGAGATCTAAAAAAATCCTCACAATGACAGAACATAAGATAATTTTTTTTCACACACCCAAACCAAATGAGGTTTCTCAGGGACTGAGCCAAATGCAGATGTTTAGGTTTCAGTTCTTAGAAAACTGCCGACATATTATGTCTGTCGCCAGCAGGATACAAGATGACTCATCAAGATGTTTCATGCGATGAAACTGCATGATCGCAATTTCCTCCGCTCAGGAAAGAATGTTGGAGACACCCTTATTACCTTGTCTATTAAAGTCCTGGTGTGAGGTTCAATTATTTCCCCCACATGCAACCCCCATGAAACAAACCAATCGCAATGACAAGTTTATCTGCTCTGTTAACAACTCGAGGAAATGCCATCAAACTGCCCCTCGAGTGACACTTACACCACAGGGGGTGACAGAGGAACTGACACCGAGGATAAAAATGGCAGCAGCCTTAAGCAACTGGGCTTTTGACCTGCTGGGTAGGGTAGGGAAGGGATTAACCAATGAGCTTTGGCTTTAAATCTCTACCCATGTGCCTTTGAGCAACACTCTCCTTTCTTGGCTTATGTAACTGCTTTTCAACTCTTCCCTCGAAAGATCAACTCATAGCAAACACTCATGACTGAACGATCCAGCCAAAGAAGGATGTATTGCATCATGATTGCAAGCTCTCACCAACATGTATGCACTTTAGAAAGCAATCATCTTTCAGTACACTCACTCAATTCCCATATTAATTATTAATACTTTATTCTCTTGACATTATGGACCAGCCATGAGGCTCCTGCAGCAAGGCCATTAATAAGCATTACTGTCCTTTAACCATGGACACAATTGAGCTTTTAATATTGATGCTATTGATTTCACCCAGAGGTCAATATCTGCAATACTGTGTTTCGACAGCAACTGACAATACAATGCTTGTAGGGTAGACTGTGAGAGCATAGATTTAAAAAGCCATAGCAATGTTTCTCATTGACACAAGAAACATTTTCAATCCTTAAATAATAGTATCACTGATGTGACCTTCGACCCACAATATAAAAGTCTTCAGGTTCTCGATGGAGACGACTTTGTGGAAGTTAAGAATAACTGAAAGGTCAAAGGAGCTGGATTTGTCTGACACATTTGTGTTAATGCTGTTAGACTGGAACAAAATATTCAGCTCTGACTTCGTCCTTGCCATGTTTATTTTTAGTTTATTGTCATGGAGCTCATCTTACCTGCTCTACATGTCACTGCAGGTTGTCTGTCTGATGTTTTGAACCAAAACATTAAATAGCTTTAGAGAAGCAAGGTTCACCTACTTCAAACTCGAATCAGGCATTTAAAGAGTTCACACATAATGATTGGTGGCAATCGAATGACGATTTGGCTCCCATCTAGGGCTTTTGACAGTGATACATGTATAACTAATAACCACATATCTTCTAACCCTAAACTGTACTTTGGGATTAATGGTAAACACATTAACATGCTAAGATTAGTTTAATTTAGTTCCAATTAAACACACACACACACTCAGTCAGTCACAGTGTGGACTCAGTCATTGTCACAGAAGAAGTGGCTCTGAAAATCAACCCTGGCGACTGTGAGAAACTAAAGAAAACGAGAGCTGCTGTAAACTAAAAAGAAATGTCAATGGTAATTGATTTGTTCTCCAGGTTTTTTTTCTCCAGATAGCAAGTTTGTGTGGAGACCTGAAGAGGAAAAAGTGGAGGTGGAATGAACAAGAAGTACAAATGCCCTTTTGTGCTATGTAAAAACGTTGAACTGACATAAGGTGAAGGAGTCAATCTTTCATGGCTGCGACTACTCGGTAGAATAAAATAACACAAATCATGTAATGCATTCAGGTTGGGAGACCTGAATGAGACCTGGATGAATATATCGGCTATAGCGATGTGCTCAGTCTGCCTGAGTCTGCTTGTTTTTTGGGGTGGTTATTGCCATTTTATTTTATTGATAGCTTATTTTACATTTGGGATTTTATTTTGGTAAGTATTTAACCTGTAGAGTGAAGTTCAAAGTGTATGCTAAAGGGAACTGGCAGCTTAAGTGAACCTCACATCCACTATCATGGACGAGCAGTGTGGGTCCAGGAGTCCTGTCTATGAACGTGTTCAGTTAAATCAATGCCCTGCCACGACTGGGTTTCTCCTGCTTGATCATATTGTAAACATTGTTGTTGTGCTGATTACCATGATTGACAAAACAGAGTAGTGGCTAAATGACAATCAAACCATCTTGAGTGGCCAGTGTTCTTTGATTTGTGTTGATAAGCAGCATCAATTCATCAATGATATTTGAGAACTAGGATAAAACTGTATGCGCAATGATGATTTAGCAGCACATATCTCCACCCGTTTGACATCTCAAGCAGAGTCATCCTTCACCTGACGCCATCTGACCCTTTTTCAGATAGTGCCAGACAGCTTTTGAGTTTTACAATGATTTGCTTGTTATAACTCTAAATAATAAATATAGTATATATCTGAAACCACTGATTGTGAAAAAATGGTGGGCAATTGAAACATATTGCCTATCTGTAGTATATTAATGGTGTTTTATAGAACACCAGGGCTTCTGCAAATGACCTGAACGATTCCAAATTGCTGCCGAAATATGAGGAAGTCCTCTGCAGATGGACAGAAGTGGGTGAAAGCATGACCCGACTTCTGCAAACGAAAGGAGAAACAAAAGGAGAGATGTCTGAGGAAAAGATGTTTGAGACGTGCAGAAGATGTGACTCACTTAACCGGCTGTGCAGCATCGTCTGCTAGTCTGACATGCAGCCGCCCCGGGGGGCTGCATGAGTGTGTGGTCACAGTGCCATGACACATTGTCACGGACTATTTGAAGGAAAAAGAAGTGTTTGTCTTTGCTTTCATTCCACAAAAAAACAAATATGGGACAACGGTCAAACAGCATTATGCAAATACTGTGCAGTTGCTCCACATGATGGATAAACAAAAGCCACGTTCACACATATAGACACACTGAAAACCAGACTGTGTGTAGAGAGTAATATTGAGACTGAGATGAGCAGAGACACAGAGGATGACATGCTATGTCTGACATTATAAAATGGTTATTTACTAAATTCTACATAAATTTAATATGAATAAGGCCTTGAAGGGATATTTTGGGTTATTTGAAGTGGGGTTGATGTACTTATCCATAGTCATTTCATTATATCTACAAATAAGCACATTTACAACTGGGAATACTCTTTGTTGCAGTGATTTGGTAATCTGAGGGATCTCACTTCAATTCCATTTAAATATTTCTATTCATCAATGTTATATTTACAGACCGGCATTAATAGTATTTTTTATTTAATTTTTATGCCACAGTGCATAGAACTACACTGTGGTAAATGGGTTTATATTTAATATGCTATAAAACTGCTCGTGTTTGAAAATAGCTTAAAATAAGAACGGTTGAAATGATATTTATCAAAGCAATCATTCAGGATCCAGTATTTAAGACAAGCAACGTTTTCCCTTCAGTGTGTGCTCACTGACTTGAGTCTCCTAATCTGATTTGGCCTGTGGCTTGTGATGTCATTTCTCTCTCTCTCTCTCTCTGTGTCTCTCCGTCTCTCACGCACACACAAACAAAACAGGAAACACTGAATACTTTTTTATTTTGTTATAAATTCCCCATTAATTGAACTATATATGGTTACATTATAGAACACAGAAGAAGAAGAATATGGAGTTAAAAGCTGAATTTTGGTCAAATGTTGATAAATCTTTTCTTTTTCTTTTTTTTGTCCTACACCCTAATAGATGAGATATTTCACTGATGAGTTATGTTAGAAACTATGAGTAATTTACAAAGTGTCATTTAAACAATGAGTCTAATCCCACCTTGAAGCAAAACTCTGACTTTAGTGTGACCTTGAGGTTTCCATTACCTCAAACCTGGTTTTTCAGGCCCGGTCAGCAGGTGACGGAGTTTCTTAAAAACAGGTTAAACTGGCGTATCTGTCTATTATCAGCAAACACAGGTTTACTCCGATCTGTATCTTTTCTGTACTCGTGGGGGTTTATTAGAGAGCAAAGGTTTCCACAAGCTGACAGGCTGAAACACAAAGACTCTGCTTATCCAGCATTTAACACATTTAACTAAACTTTCAATATGTTAAGGAACAATGCAAATTAGGTGCATATGCAGTAGCTAGACAGACCTGTATTTTTACTTTATGCACGAGAGCATTGGGTTGAAATTTTCTGTTGCCACTTTCAACATATCACCTTCACTGACAATGACATCACTTTTCCTTTTAAAGTATTCAGTCCAAAAGCTACAGACACATGCACAGACACATTCTGCACATTGGCCTTTAAACCACTTGGTGAGTTGAACTTAACTCCTAACAGCCAACATGTCAGTCTGTTTCTTTTGCTGTTATCAGTAATAGTCAAACATAAACCTCTGAACCGTCTGAATGAGACAATACTCAGATTATGATGTTTACATGAGTTGCCAATATAATATTCCATTTATTTTCCCGTTTACATTTTACAGCGCTTGGTCTGATTATGACACATCAACATTATGTTCTTCTACTTGCTTACAATCAAAGACTGAGCATGTGCCCTTAATGTATCCTACGTCAATGTTGCAAAATGTTCCAATAGGACATAATGTGTATAAGAACTCCACATGTGCTGATTCGAATCTTGCTTGTTCTGAGTACAATCAGAAAATGCTGTTTAGATGGCAATGTCTTATTGTCAAAAGGGGTATTACTGATGGGAGTCATGGTAATGGGTGTACGTGGGAGTATTTCAATCAACGTAGGGATTTTTACAGTGTTGGTGACAACTCTACCTCGTTAAACTGTCAATATCTTAAGTCCCTGACCTTGCTTACTCAGGTAAAAAAGAAAAACAGAACTGATGTCAATAAATTCACTTCAAGTTGTGTGTCCCAGGAGCTTTGTTCCTACAAAGCAATTAAAACAAGCACATAGTCAGCCTCTGCAGTGAAATGACCTCAAACCTTTTGATTTAGATTATTCTAACCAAATCTATCAACTCCAGGAGACAACCAAAAACGAATGCCAAGTTTGAGTGCTGCTTAATTTGTCTCTATGTTTGTTGGTGCAGTTTACTTCTCTGTGCCGCAGCCCTGTGTGCGAGTTCCTATCGCAGGTGATTAGACCCTGACTGCTTTTACTGTTCACTGTGGCTGCACTGAGGCCAGCACTTAAACATATACCAGAGACATACACACCCATATCATTTGGTATTTTGATTCTGTGTCTCCAGGCAGCTACAACTGAATGCAAATAACTACTGTGCCCTGTGCTTTAATCTCCTCACAGCTTCACATGGGTGGGGTTTGCCTTCTGTGAAACTGAGTGATAGAGACTTTGGACGACTTGCCAGCCTGTTTGACTTGTTTCTCTACAAAATGGGAAAGTGGTCTACACGTTTGGACCCCACGCTATAACAAAACACTATCATAGTTGCCTTTCACCCACAGAGAGCAGCTGAGAAGAAAAAAAAATTAATATCCAGAAAATATGTAAGTCAATATCCACGTTGTGTGTGTCTGTGTATCAGTGTGTGTCGCCTGGTGTCCCCTCAGTCCTGGTACAGCAGTGAGTTTCTGATGAGGCTGCCAGCAGTCTTATGATAGAGATACACAAAGACACCCAGTGTGAAGTGAGCAGCGCACACGTACTCACTCTTAGTCTCTCATTCATAGTGTACAGACAGGCAGAGAGCCACGTAGTGCATTACTACACGTAGTGGATTGTGGGAATGCTAGGTCAATAGGTATGTAACGGCACAACTGCATCGTAGGTGTCCCTGTGGAGATCGACCAAATCAACATAGTCGACAAAAACGGACAAAAAAATCAAACAACAATGACTCTCAGTAGAGCGAAACGCATCACTTCGCCAAGGCCTTTAAAAACCAAACTAATCTGTAATATCTCCTGATTTCCACATGAAAATATTCCAAGATTCAGCTCTTTGTCTTTAAATCAGCCATGGGTAACCTCTAAACTTCGGGCTACATGCAGCAAGGTAATTGATAACGATATTAATGACAACAGTGTTTCAGCTATATAAAATACCTAGACACTACAAAAGGGGAGGATTTATTTGAATATGTTGTTTCGGCTAAAACCATATGTGAGTAGCATGATCATCATCACTACAATCTGTCATCAGTCGCCTCAACAAAGAGAAGCCGTTCCAGCCAATGCATTAGAGAGGAAAGCCGCCCTCATGGTTACATTTATTATAAAAATGGACATAGCCTTCTTCAGAGAGTTTCCCCACCCCTGCTCAACATGGTGCCTAACCACCAACCATTTAAACACAGAGCAGACACAGACCACTACAAGGCCGGTGCACAGTTGGGCACTGCTGGTAAACACAGTCAAACCGAATGCAGTGGTTTGCAAGCACTGGGTGGTGGTCCAGAGGTGGGTAACATGCAGATAAAAATAGCCCCCTTAAATCTTCTGATGAAATCTGGAAACCTAAAACTACTGACTAGATCAGGTTGCCCTCCACAGTCTGTGAGATGAGCAGAAGGCTGAATTAAACACAGAAGTTTATATATTTTCGAGAATAACTGTAAAAAACTTCTAAATTTACGTTTTCTTCTCAGCTTTCTACCAGGGTGTGAAACTGGGTTGGTGAATTCAACATGAATAAATTTGCTCAGGTTATGTGTTAGGTATGCTTTAAGTGCTACAAGGCGAAGAAGCTTTTCTGCTATACTGTACATTCCTTATACAGAAATGTGGGATAATTTAACTTACTGCCTTTTTACTTAACAATATTCATAGTTGAATTTCAAAATGGTTTGGTCGATCCGAATTTCTCAAAGCACAGACTGACATATTCAAATTCATTGTTTGTCAGACCAAGATATTTTGCGTATTGAAAACAGACCATTCACTCATTTGAGAAGCTTTATTAATTAATCAATGATCATTTATTGCCAGTTAGCAAACTTTAGCACTTACAAATGTTGTAGCTGTAACTCTCACACACAAGGACACAAACATATTCTGTGACTGCCGTTTAAGAAGCTCACTGTGCCTATGGACAGAGTAATTAACAAGAATGAATGTGCCTGTATGCTCACTTAGGCAACAACATGACAGACCATATAAACCATTCAACAGAAAGACGTACTTCTTTTCGCTTTGTGCACCACACACGCATCGCCTCTTTCTCTGGATTGTGAGGAAAAGTAAAAGCATAGAAACAGACGAGATGAGGAATATAAAAGAAAGAGAGAGAGAGGCAGCTACTCTTTCTTATGATCAATCAATTTAGCCACGACAGTTCACTGCTGTTCTCAGAAGCTATGTTTAGCCGCTCTCTTGCCTGGCTGGCACACTGTCAAAGACTGACTTCATTATACATTAAATTCTCCAGAGAGTTGTACTTCTTCTTCGACTAAAAAACATGACGTACTGCTCAATAGCCATGTGTAGCAGGGTGAGAGTTGGCGCACACATCAACTCCAGCAATAATGGATGTTGCGAATTTGTTTTTTGGAAAATTGCAAATCAATAATTCTCAACAGGAAGTGCAGCAAATGTCCTAATTAGAAGGATTTAAAAGCTCAGAGACATATTTCAGATAAATGGAGGCTATGTGGTAAATTTTCTCTGGTACTGTGCTTTATGCATGACATGATATTTCTATTGCACATGATTACTCAACATAAAAATGACACATGGATCTGCTTTGCATACCTGCAGGCTTAGACACAGAAATACATTGTCCTGCAGAGGAGCAACAGAGGGAACTTGTCATTATATTTATAGATCACAAGTTTAGGTTTCTCTTCGGCTGCAGTTGAATAGGATCAGAGTTGAACATGGAAATAATGACACTGAAGACGCCCCAAGGGTCAAACTACACAATAGAACCTTGATTAAAAATGCAAAAATAGGCTTTAACGCAAATAGCCAAGACGTTGCTCCATGAAATATCCATGGTTTAATCTAGAAACTAAGTGGACAGCTGGGAGCTGTTTTTGTACATATAAACTTTGGGTTCAAGACAAAAAGGCTATCAGCTACCCAGCCCATGAAATATTTATGACATGACCTCATGCTTTGTGACAAAATGGGATGGTCATACATGCAGCATTTGCAGTCAGTAAAACGAAAAAGACATATAATGGAGCAATGAAAGGAGAATTTAACAATCCATGGTCTTTCTGAATACAGTTTATAGTAGCTATAGAATGTATTACTCAATGGTCACAGATTAAGTGCTGGTAAACGCTGCTGCAGCTGCAAACTTTAACAATATTTCCTGCTGGTGATGACTGCTGTATAAAGCCCATTTTTCCAATGGTCAAAAAAAAAAACACTAACACCAAGTAACATCTGGAATTCATCTTCACGTGGAATGGATACAATAGCCATTCAGTCCTGGAGCAAATGACTCTGCAGGAAACATGGGTTTTTATCGGCTCTGATCAACAGCGATAGAAACATGACACCCAATAAATGTGCTAATTACTTTCTCTTCTCTATTTTGGCTATACGCTGATGATCCACCTTTTCCTGCAAGACATTATGATGGGCATTGAAGTGTCGGGCATGAACATTTGTGTATTGTTTGTTTCATCTTGACAATGCCGAGCAACAGTGATGTTTTCTTGGTATCATACAGGATGCAACACTGGCAAGACAGAGGTTTCCGATTCGTAGGTCCCAGACATATGTGCCGTTTAACATGACTCACCAAGGGTACAATACAGAAAGGTAAATTCCTCTGCTGGCAGTGGGTAAAGAGCCAGTCGTCTTCTTTCAGCGGGTTTACCCATGTTTAAATGTATAGGTCTTTAAAAAAATGACATATCTGCTTATTTTCATTTAAAAGTGTTATTTAAACCTGAAAAACTATATTCCGTTTTGGTCTCATTCTAAAGCATTATCATTGAGATGAAATAGTGAATATTGGCTGATCAATAATACAAAAGTTAGTGTTCTCTCCTGGCTGGTAGACACAACACATTAAACATTACTGAGAAACTTGCATTTAGTCTGCACAGGCTCTCATTAAAGGCAGACAGCCTGGGATCAGGACAGGATTCCAAGTCGCTGAGGTTCAACAACAGGAAATCAACCTACACTATCTTCCATCAGTTCATATCATGTGTTTATGAGATGATAACTGCATGGCACAAAGAGTACACTCTGCAGAAAGCACTGTTATTATCTTGATCTGAAAATATGTGACTAAAACACACGCAGGTATAGATTGCTGACAGAATTTTTGGAGATTTCACAGAGCAACAAAATGCAACAAAGAGCTGGAGACAGGATGGACCACAGCAGAATGGTCGTGTTGTCGAATAAATCTGCCTTTTACAGCAGCTACCTGCATCGGCAGAGAGACAACAGACACACAAAGCAGTGATGCAAACTCAGAGAATACACAGGAGTCAACACTGGCGAGCAAGCGAGACAAAGAAAACCCCAAACTCCAGCCTCACTACCTTCTTGTTGACAGCACGAGCACTTCCAGCACCACACGCACAAAGGAGCTGTTCTACTCCTTTAATGTTAAGCTGCTGTGGTCGTGTTTCACCTCTCCTCTCATCCAGACTGCGTAGTAGAAGATGCACGACAACCATAGAGGCAGACAGCATCCCGTCGACAGGCTGCGACCGCGGTTTGTTTACACCGACGTAGCGAGCTGGCTAGTCCGCTAACGGGGGCTGCCACATCCGAAACAACGCTCGAAACTCCGACACAGAGCGTGCGTTTCCCTTTGACAGCTTCGCACGTCCACAAATCTGCCTTCAAACACACGAAATACCGCGGCTGCGTGCGTGATAACGCCGCGTGACGCGAAAACAAAGCCGTGGTCCGTCGCTGGCTAGCAGATTACGCGTCTCTCTTGTTGTTTTGACAGCCAGAATTAGCTGGATAGCAAAGCTGCTAGCTGGCAGGTTCGCTCCACGGAGGCGCTAACGCAGCGCGAGGACAAGTCCTGCGTGGATGTAACAGTACGAAACAACATGGAAGAAGCGACATTACAACCCGCGGGGACACACATGAGTTTCGTTATTCACCTGGAGCCGCTGTCTGCAGAGGAGTGCGTCCCCCCGGGGGTCGTGTAAGTCAGTTCGCAGACAGTTGTCTCCGCCGCCTCTCGTCTCCTCCTCGACTCTGAACACTCACTGAGTGGAGGTTACACCACACAGGACCTACAGGCGTCCGAGGGAGGTATTCAGCCAATGACGCTGCTCGCATGAGCGCCGGCGAACCAATGCGGTCGCTCAGCGGCCCAACTCGGCCAATCACCGACGACCAGGAAGAGGAAGACGAGTCTGTGTCATGTTTTTGTAGTTTTAGGAACTGTGAGCTCATTCAACGTGGTGAAAATGTGAAAATCAGTGGATGGGGCTGGTTTTGAGAGTTAGGACAAATTTGTAAAAATTTGTATTAAGTACACGTGTCATGAGTCCTGTCCCCCCCGTGTGTCAACTCACTTGCAGCAGGAGGGAACTGGTTTGGCGAGAAGCTGCCATGTGGCAATTGAGCAAGTTTGAAAATGCTTGGTCAACCCTGCTGGTTCACTATCAGTCAGTAGCCCTCAATACGTCATCCCACAGCCCAAAGAGACATGTTCAACCTGCTTGTTTCACCCAGAGACTGTATATGGTTTCAACCAACACTACCCCATAGATATTAAAGTCATCCTTATGTAAAATGATGGCAACGGATGCTTGGTGTATATACACTTGATAATCCCTAAATGATTCATTCATTTTCTCGCGATCACCTGTTTGATCTAATTATTCCAACAGTTGTGTGTATGTTATTGCTTCTGGCGAGAAGGTCATGTTTTCATCTGCGTTTGTGTCTCTGTAAACATGGATTACAAAGAGACTGGGTTGAAGGATGCAATATGAGTCAGGAAAGAACCCATTCAAATTTGGAACAGATCTGGATCAGGGTCGGACCAAGGAACATTGTGATTTTCATCTATTTGTCATAAAAAAATAATTCATGGATACACTTAAAAAAACAAGAGGATATTATTTTGTTGCACCAGCAATATTACATTAGTCTTAAATAATTCTTACACCCAGATTATTAATCCTCACCTCATGTAGTCAATTGTACATTATACATAAGGTGTTGGTGGTGTGACACTGCAGCTCCACCACTTGAGAAGGAAGTGAGCACTGTGCAGTGTGGTAGAAAAAAGTAATGAGTTCATGCTGTGAATCACCCCACTGCTGGATGACCTGCTCTGTGTCCTCTCTGCCCCCCCCCCCCCCCCCCCCCGGCCCTGGGGTGCACACGTCCATGAGTTTACACTGCACACTGACACAGAACACACACTCAGATGCACACTCTGCTATCTCCCAATGATGAGCTCTGATTGCATGATTGTGCAAATGGATTTGTGTCATTGGCAGCTGGGTGCGTTACTAAACTCAGCGGAGTTCAGCCCACTTTTGTGTGTCTGGTTAATCCGGTGCACAAACCAAAAAACGCTCAGCAGCCTTCCCAACAGATATCTTTTTGTTTTCGGCAGAGGAGCGGCCGCAGAAAGAACATTTTTAAAAGAGGTGGCACTGTAAATGATGACGATCTTGCTGCCAGGGCTTTAGCGGATGCATTTGAATGTGAATCATTGTGTGATTTTTTTGGCGTGTACTTTGATACACCGTGACTGCGGTGTGCTCCTGGGGCCCTAAATTCATTATCACAGCTTATCTGATTGATAAAAAGCATTCATTATGGGTCAGGGTTTAACTGTTGTTTAACTGAGGTGAAATTTATTTGTTTATCCTTATCTTTATTGAGGGAAAAGACAACTTCTATGAAACATACTATAAAATGTTATAATATAGATAAAGTAGGGAGGGAACTCGATGTGACGGACCAAAGCAAAGGGGTTTACAGTATTTTTGGATTTCTAATGTGGTCACATGAGACATTAACTGGAAATTCCCTTATACGTTACCCATGATTTACTCAGCACATGGTTTTATTGACTAACAGTGTTCTTTTTAAGCTAATCAGGGGAACTGGCTGGCTCTTACAAAGTCCATCCTCATGGTCATTGATTTTTTTCTCTCACAGTATAAGTGATGCCTCTGTAGAGTTCCGTGCGAAGGACTCGGTGTACGCAGGCACGTGACTTCAGCCTTCTTTAGTGTGGTTCTGCATGTTTCTCTGAAGACACAGGACAAAGTGTTTAAAAAGAAGGATGGGTTGGTTCCATTCAAATGTTCTTTTCTGGGGTATTTGTCTCTGTCATCCCGCTCCCTCTTAGGACAAGCAGATAATACAGAATGACTAATAGCTGGCCAGATATCAGAGAAGGAAACACGATCTATCAGCATCATAGCTTGCAAAGCTATGTTTTGAGCTTTAGGTAAAGAAGTGTAGGGATATATAAGTGAGGTGTTTTTAAACAGGCTCATTCCAGTATTTACCTAATACAAATGCCTTTTTTAGCAAATGGTCTGACATACTTCTAAATTTGGTTGATAGCTGGTTCCACAATCCACCAGTGAGCTCACAGTGGATCCGGCATATACTGCTTTGGACGGGTGTCACACTTTGTTTTGCATAACGTCGATAATTGCGCCACGTTCAAGTTTCTAATCCTTCATTTAAGTGTTTCTTTGTTGCTTTTCCCGTGTCTATGTGGGAACATGCGTGCAGGCCCCTCCTTGGATAATGTGACCATAATCTGTTGTTATGTACCAACTGGAGCAACAAAGTACAGACTCGATTCCTGCTTTATGACTGTGGTGATTATTAAAGTCTTTGCAGGACTCATTTAAAGAAATGTTAGAGTCAATCTGGGCTGTTTAGTGTGTCTGTAAAACCTAATTTGTGCAAACATATTGTGTGTCTTTAATAATATGTTCTCTCTGAGGAAATACATTTAATTCTTAAAGTACAATTAACACAATATCTGTTGGCTAGTACAGACGCACAGAGGATGGAAAACGACTTTCATTAGCCTTTGTAAAAAATGTATTAATTCCTAAAATGTACTTCCTAGTACAAGTAAGTTTCCATTAGCTGTTGGCTATGTGTATATGTGTATTAAAGACATGACAACCACTCTCCTCAAGTCACAACAGGTCGACCACACCTCACAGCAGGTGTGTGTTTTGTGTATCTCTTTTGTTAAATTATGTGTTTATTCATTCAGTTTTACTTTCCGGTAACGGTGTCAACTAAAGTTCTGACATTGTTTCTTAAAAAATACAACATTACAAGAAGTGTGATGTATGTCAAAATATTAATTAAATGAGGAGCTTACATATTTGTTTGACCCCTGTGACCTAGAAAGCTTCAGCTAGAACATCCAAAACAAGGCAAACCTGAATGTTGCGCACACAAATCCTGATTTGAGCACTGACGCCCTGACCTTGCACACGCACTCATATGCACACATATGGTGTGACAGAAGGGAAGAGCCCGTGACATGAACTGTTTCACACCCACCACGCCCCCTAAGATCACCACACCTCTCTCATCACCTCACACACCTCATAGTTGCGTTGTTTATCACGTGTAGGCTGGTGGGCACCGACCCAATATTGTGTGGTATGTTCAGTATCTCATCCATGTCACGTGCTGATTTTACCTGCTGGTGGGCGACTCTGTGCCGTGTGGGATTTCTTTTAAATGAGCCGTCCGTGGTTGCCGCCCTGAATTCCTCAAAGTGATCGGATGATATCTTCCTGATTTCATTTTCCAGTTTTGCCACAAACCTTTCATCCTTTGACTGAAATAACTGAATGCAATCACAATGGATATTGACCCCAAAATATAGCCTCTGTGAAAACAGCATTGTGCCGAGTTCAGTACATTTATCAACTTTGGCATGGTTCCCATTTGATCCTGCAGCATGTGTCTGTGTTGCATTATTGATTTGTGTTTGTTTGAAGTGTATTCGGTAACGGCTGGATTTGCCAGTTCTTTGTCTGGCCCGTGTGTGTGTATGTGTGTGTGTGTGTGTGTGTGTGTGTGTGTGTGTTTTTTCAGGTGAGTCTACTTTAGTTTACACCAGCTGCAACAGGCAAGGAGATAAATGCTCCAATACAAGCAACGTGCACATTCAGTGGGCGGCTGTCTGTGGCTGTCTGCCGGGTTAATAAGACAGCAGTAGTAGTAGTGATGGGGGAATTGAACTTTCATCTCACGCTACCACACGTGCAACACCTTCAGGCGAACATTAGAGGATGAACAAGCGAACGGATACGTGGCTGCAGCCTTTGTGTTTGATTGGTTCTTTGAGCTCTGTGTGTGTCCGAGTCACATTCTCCCAGACCACTCAAAAAACAATAATCATGTTTTCTAGAACATGATCTTAGCCTCATTTTATTCACAAACATTTGTCTATTTCATCCAGAATGTACTTTAGCCATAACAGTTCTCTTCTGCGGTTTCTATCTCCTCTTCTCCTGCTCCGACACAGCGAGAATAAGTTGTTGAGGAAATTGTCTCATGGCTCAATGCCAGAGAACAGCGCAGAGAAAAGAGAAAGACATTTGGATGAATGACATGAGCCGTTATGTAGTTATGTAGAGCAGCTGCGAGAAGAGCAAAGCATACTTCAATGCAGGTTTGCCTACATAGTTAGTAGTCAAATTAAAAAGGTCATTAACATCAGCCTTACACTCTGTACTGCTGTCTCAGGCAAGTTTGTGTGCAGATGAGCAGGGATGCCGGCAGCTAGACGATTTTGTCCCAGCATGCAGCTTAACTGCGTCTCCAGAAAGTGCACATTCAAAGCTGTGCAGAGCAAGATAAGAGCGAATGTTTAAAAACCCAGTGAAAGTTGTGGGACAGCTGCATATCACCTGCCCCCTGAGCAAAAAAGCAGATATACAAATTTCTACAAAGTGCTTTTTTGTGGACCCTGTAGAGCAGGGGTGTCCAAACTTTTTATCCTGAGGGCCACATACAGAAAAAATGTGAAGGTCTGGGCCACTCACGCCACCACGCCCCCCAGCCCTGGAGCGGACTCTTGACAGTGCGCCTCAATCGCGTAGCTTAGGGCGGGGGGCGTGGCGCCACCTAGTGTCAAAACTGAGTAGTACAATACAGTGGGCCATAGTCCATTACATTACAATTAATTTAGCTGACGCTTTTATCCAAAGCGATTTGCAATCAGTGCATTCAAGGGAAGGGGAGAGTGGGGTAATGTGAGACACCCCCTGTATCTAGGCAACGGAACACAATTGTGGTCATGTGATCATTATGTTTTCAAGCCCCTTCCATTCCACCATTGCCATGAAGGAGAAGTTGGTGCTGATGCTGTGGTTAGAATGTTTTTTCACAAAAATGTTCTTTTTGCATGTAAAAGTAAATTATCTTGCATCAGCTGTTTTGTCAATACAAATTGATTCAGGTAGAAAAACGTATATCATACATGTTAGCCTGAATTGCTAAGCGATGTTGTTCTTTCTAAAATGTTGGCTGTGGGGTAAAGTGAGACATGTAGCACAAGTTAAGTTTAGTCTTAACCATATTTTAGAATAATATTACATTACATATGTTTTATTTTTAATGCCTTAAAAATTGTGGAAAAGCCATCATACAAAGAAACTACACCAGGAAGACAACCTGGGGCCAAACACCCCTCCCAGAGATGGAGAGCGCAGCCGCTGAGGTCATGCAAGGAAAGAAGTCCTTAAGAAAAGCTGGAAGGGTTAGAAATATTGATAAGACAACCCTCAACCCTTAATAATCATAAATGTGCTTAATTGACCTATTACAACATGTGTTGTTATGGTAGTTTTAAAGTGGAAAAAGTAAGTGGATCACTTTCCCCCTTGATTTCTCTGGTCTGTCTCACTTTACCCCTAAGCTGGGGTAAAGTGAGACACAAGACCACTTTTTTACAAACAATCATATTTTCACTGCCCTTTGTCCTGAAGACATTCTGATCATTTCCATTGCTAGGAAACATCCTGAATTAATAGGAAATGTGTAAATTTGACTGATATATGATTTTAGCTCGCCTAGAGGCGAGCAAATGTAAAAAATGTCTCACATTACCCCGCTCTCCCCTACTCGAGGGTACAAACCCAGAACAACAAGAATCAAAGTACAATTTCCTCAAAAATAGAGCAAAACAACATAGTGCTATAAGTAACTGCCATTTCAGTGCCACTAAATTGTTAGTTTAAAAAAAAAAATTATTAATTTTAATTTTGTTTAATTTTTTTTTTGTTGTAATTTAATTTTTTTGAGGCAGGCCAATTTAAAATGGATGGCGGGCCGCAGATGGCCCGCGGGCCATAGTTTGGACACCACTGCTGTAGAGCCAGAAGGAAACAAATGTCTCACCCATTACATTTAGGAAGTAATGATGTTGCTTTATCTGCATTTTTTTGGTCCCTAACAACAGAGGAAAGCACAAAACTGACTTGAGGCACTAAAGCTGCAGAAACAGACTGAAAGTCAGCAAAACGTCCTGATGTCCAGAGAAACTTCTCTGCCACAGCAGTGCTGCAACCAGACTCCTCCCTTCCATAAAGGGTAAACTACACTTCTTAAAAACAAACTTAAGAACTACTAGTGAACTGAGTAGATAAAAATACTCTATCACAATATTCTGATAATAAGAACAGGACAGATAACTCCGCATTAACTCCATTTGTTTATTGGCTGGTTTGATATTCAGCAGGATTACACAAAAACGATTGGACAGTAGAAAATGAAACTTGGCGGAAGGATGGGATGTGGGTCAGGGAAGAACCCATTAGACTTTGGAGCGGCTCCAGATCAGGGGTAGATCCAGAATGGACTTTTTCTTTTTCCTTTTAACATCGTGAGATTGCGGTGTGTGAAATTGGATGCAGCTTGATTGGATTTAAAGGGCCTGTTGGGCCTGTTGGGCCTTGGCGCAGGTATTCAGAATATCAGCATCACAGCAGCAGATGGCTGTCAGGCGAACAGTATTGGACACCATCAGGTTACACTTTCACTTGTCTAATCTCCAGCGCACACACACATACAGTGCCTTGCATAAGTATTCACCCCCTTTGGACTTTTCTACATTTTGTCATGGTATAACCACAGATTAAAATTTATTTCATCGTGAGTTTATGTAATGGACCAACACAAAATAGTGCATCATTTGGAAGTGGGGGGAAATATTACATGGATTTCACAATTATTTACAAATAAAAATCTGAAAAGTGTTGAGTGCATATGTATTCACCCCCTTTACTGTGAAACCCCTAACAAAGATCTGGTGCGACCAATTGCATTCACAAGTCACATTTGCAAGTCACATAATTAGTAAATAGGGTCCACCTGTCTGCAATTTAATCTCAGTATAAATACACCTGTTCTGTGACGGACTCAGAGTTTGTTGGAGATCATTACTGAACAAACAGCATCATGAAGACCAAGGAGCTCACCAAACAAGTCAGGGATAAAGTTGTGGAGAAATATGAAGCAGGGTTAGGTTATAAAAAAATATCCAGAGCTTTGAACATCTCTCTGAGCACCATAAAATCCATCATAAGAAAATGGAAAGAATATGGCACAACCGCAAACCTACCAAGAGGAGGCCGTCCACCCAAACTGAAGAGTCGGACAAGGAGAAAATTAATCAGAGAAGCAACCAGGAGGCCCATGGTTACTCTGGAGGAGTTGCAGAGATCCACAGCTGAGGTGGGAGAATCTGTCCACAGGACAACTATTAGTCGTCTACTCCACAAATCTGGCCTTTATGGAAGAGTGTCAAGAAGAAAGCCATTGTTGAAAGGGATCCATAAAAAATCCCGTTTGGAGTTTGCCAGAAGCCATGTGGGAGACACAGCAAACATGTGGAAGAAGGTGCTCTGGTCAGATGAGACCAAAATTGAACTTTTTGGCCTCAATGCAAAACGCTATGTGTGGCGAAAACCCAACACTGCCCATCACCCTGAGCACACCATCCCAACAGTGAAACATGGTGGTGGTAGCATCATGCTGTGGGGATGCTTCTCTTCAGCAGGTACAGGGAAACTGGTCAGAATAGAGGGAAAGATGGATGGAGCCAAATACAGGGAAATCCTTGAAGAAAATCTGATGCAGTCTGCAAAAGACTTGAGACTGGGGCGGAGGTTCATCTTCCAGCAGGACAATGACCCTAAACATACAGCCAGAGCTACAAAGGAATGGTTTGGATTAAAGAATTTTAATGTCTTAAAATGGCCCAGTCAAAGCCCAGACCTCAATCCAATAGAGAATCTATGGCAAGACTTGAAGATTGCGGTTCACAGACGGTCTCCATCCAATCTGACTGAGCTTCATCTTTTTTGCCAAGAAGAATGGACAAACCTTTCCATCTCTAGATGTGCAAAGCTGGTAGAGACATACCCCAAAAGACTTGCAGCTGTAATTGCAGCGAAAGGGGGTTCTACCAAGTATTGACACAGGGGGGAGAATACTTATGCACCCAACAGATGTCAACTTTTTTGTTCTCATTATTGTTTGTGTCACAATAAAATTTATTTTGCACCTCCAAAGTACTATGCATGTTTTGTTGATCAAACGGGAAAAAGTTTATTTAAGTCTATTTGAATTCCAATTAGTAACAGTACATAATGGGAAAAAGTCCAAGGGGGGTGAATACTTATGCAAGGCACTGTACACATGCACGCACACACGCACATACACTGTACCATGGCGATACATGATACACACACCATTAAAATATAGCAATAACATTAATACTATCGTTTTTAAAGCCATAATCAGCAGTTATATACATTGAGAGGGAAAACACACACACACACAACCATACAGACTGACATGTGAGGAGGATTACACAGTGACAGAACATTGGGCCAGTCATGCCGCTCTGGTCAGTGGTCTAATCCATTTAGCAGTGAGCAGCTAAACGTAAAGCAGGGGTGTCAAACATCAATTTAGTTAAAGGGCCACATACTGCCCACTTTGATCTCAAGTGGGCCAGACCAGTAAAATCATAGCATAATAGCTTTGTACCCCCCTTTTTTTGTCACCGCCGCCGCCACGCCCCTCCGCCCTGGATGACGTTGCGCTGTCAGGGTGGGGGGGCGTGGCGGCGGCGGATACCAACATGAAACCAACATAACGGGGGTCCGACCAAAACAACGAAACAGAACTGTGATGCTCACACATTCTAATTTCAAGATTACACACTAGGAAGGAAAAGGTTATTATTAATCATTTGCGTTAAGGCCTTATATCTGACTCAAACTGCTTCTATCTTTATTCATTTAGAGTTGAGTCAGACACAGAATATAGCTAAAATATTGAAATCCTAACAGTTACATGTACAAAGGGTCTCGCTCTAAAAAGTTGCAGCAGTGTGACCACAAAAAATAAAAAATACTGTGTAGAGGCGGGGCAACAGGAAATCTAACATCAACAGAAGCTAATTCAATAACACATTCAAAACTGGCAGGCCGCACAACGGACATTTTATCCGGTTTTACTTGTTGGGTTAGTAGGCAGGGACTTTTATATCAGACCGAGGTGTATGATCATAACAAATCCAGCACTGACACAGGAAAGGTAAGAACATATTTTTTATTCAGTTGAGAAAAACCTAATTCTTCTAAAGAATAAGAGGATTGACTTTTTCTTAAACTATGATAAGTATTTATTTTCATAAGTCTCTTGTATTGAATTCTGTTATACATAAACTACAGTTACTGTTCTGTAATCTTTAATATTTCTATCTCATATAGACATTAACCTCTAATCAAGTGAATATTGAGTCAGTATGTTTAACTATAAATCTGATGATGAACAAACTATTAGGAATGGATACTTAAAGGATCGTAGTATTGTGTATTTATTTAGGATAATAAACTCTCCTCGGTGTGTTTGCAGCTCTGTTTTAAAGCAGGAATGGACACATGGAAATACATCTATTCTTACTACGTGCCACTATTTTACATGTGTTCAAAGGATGTTTCCTACTGAGAAGTCATTGCGAGTACTCTACTGTTCTTTTAAGAGAGAGGGAGGGGTGTTGAGGCACTGGCCACATTATGAGACATTGCTATTGATTAAAGGTTGTTGGTTTCACTCAATGAAGCTGCTACGTGCAGACCTTGCATCCTTCACCGTGAAAATAGAACACTTCAAACCCAGCAAACCACCTGATATGCAACAATAGTGATGGCAGAAAAGCACATACATATTATTCAATCAAATTATTCAATCAAATTCAATGAATCCTGCAGTCTAATCTATTCCTGAAGTTTTTTTAAAGATAATTTGCTGGCAATATATGCTTTTTAATTCAGCCCCAAGCACGCTGCTTAAATGGGAAGCTTGAAAATGTGAAGCTTATCAGGCCTGTTGTGCCTAGATACAGGTGCAAAGCAGACTGTATTGGCAAATGGTCACTTGATGTACTACAAGTCATGATGTTATCAAAGAGGTGACAATAGTTTATTTTTTCTTCCACAGATGGGAGGATCTTCCAGTAAAATGCTGTTCCTGGTAAACTTAGCTATCCTTGGCTTTATCTGCTGCGTTATTTATTTATTCGTATATTTTGAGGCTCAATCTCCCGCGTGTCAGACTATGTCTACAGTAGATGATCAAAAAACGTATGAAGCCACAGGGGCAACTGAAAAGCCCATCGTCCTGCTGTGGTTCTGGCCTATTGGTGTGAGGTTTGATCTCCAAATCTGCTCAAGCCACTTCCACATTGATGACTGCATTCTGACTGATAACAGGTCATTGTACAGCCAAGCAGAGGGAGTCATCTTCTACCAGAGAAACATAGACTGGTATTTCAAAAACATGCCCAAGGAGCCACGTCCACATTTTCAAAATTGGATTTGGTTCAATGTGGAATCTCCCACGAACACAGCGAAAATACCAGGTCTGGAAAATCTGTTCAACTTAACACTGAGCTACAGACGAGATGCTGACATCACAGTGAGGAATGAGGTCACAATCAAGGAAACAGAGACCGAGGAGGAATTTGTTCTGCCCAAGAAAGACAAACTGGTTTGTTGGGTTGTCAGTAACTACAACCCAGATACTGGAACATCTGCGAGAGAAAATTATTACAAAGAACTGTCCAAACACATAAAGGTTGATGTCTATGGTGCTGCTTTTAATGGACACCAGTTGAAACCTGAAGACTATTACCCAACCCTTGCGAGTTGTAAGTTCTATCTCTCATTTGAGAACTCGCTCCATGTGGACTACATGACGGAGAAGGTCAACGGACCCCTCGCAGCAGGGACCGTCCCTGTAGTTCTGGGTCCACCAAGGGAAAACTACGAGCAGTTCCTTCCCAATGGCTCCTTCATTCACGTAAATGATTTCCCTGACGCCAAAGGTATGGCAGAGTATCTGCAACGCCTGGACAAGGACCATGAAGCATACATGAGTTACTTTGGGTGGAGAAAGTATTATGAAGTCACTCCTCATCTTTTGACAACAAGCAATGAATTCATTCATCCCGTCTGCCTCGCCTGTGACCACATCTCAAAGTACAAAGAATACCATGTTGTCAATGATCTTTATGAGTGGTACTTTCCATGAAAACTACAGTGAGAACATCATTTGACAGACTATAAACTAGAACATAAACTTTATGTGGTACTAGTCACATGGTAACCGTTGATGTTATTATATAACTGAGGTGATGAAAATAGTTTTGCAAATGTTCTCTGGTTTAAGTCACCTTAAGATGTTTTGAATACATAAATATTCCAATCTAAAAATAGGTTTCATACATTTTAAAGGGGTCATTTGGATAATTATGTCATGTTTATTTTTGCTTTGTTTACAGGTATCTTATTTGATAATTTTTGAAAGACAACTTAACTTCCAGTTTCTATCCTGACTTCCTTAGGTTTTCTATTGATTGGGGTTGTGCTAATGAGTATACCACTTGCCTGTAATTTTACAATGTGTTATTGCGGAAAAATGTTGTCAGCTACTGTAATTATATTTCGCCCATGATGCATTGCGATATACAGATAAACTTTGTAAAACAACAGAACAAGAAGTTACTGTATAATTTTATTGTAGAAACTACAGCGATTTGTTTCAGTGTAGGTGGGGCATCAGTTACATGGATCCAGCTGAATATCTGCACACTGCACAACTCTAAGGGACAAGCCTGTGCTTTACACTGTTTTGATTCAAAATTAACTCGCCAACACCATTTGGTGGGGAGACATTTGTAGAGCAGAAATTATGCCATTGGATCTAAATAAACATTGTATGACCATCCATTTGGCTTTTCATGCTATGTAGCAGTAATCACAGACTTACATGTACTTTCAATAAAGCACCACATACAGCTTGAAGGTAGAACAATAAAGGGGCCTGGCTTGTGTTACCTAGATGGGCACCAACTAACTCCCAGTGTAAACCTGAAGGCAATCTGTTTCTCTAGAGCAGGGGTTCCCAAACTGGGGATCCCGACCCCCCCAGGGAGGTAGGACGAGACAGCGAGATGCTGTCCAAATGACCGCCTGCTCATTCTCATGAGAAACTAAGCACAACAAGAAGATGCACAAATTATTGTGTGTATGTGTGTGTCTGTGTGCTGCTTTTGATACACATTTCAGAAAAAAACATTGTATTTTCTACTTTGCTACATATATTTGACAGCCTTACTTAAAAGTTACTTATTATATTTTGGGATTTAAGATACTGGATGATTTAACATGCTTAAAAAAACTATTGTTGGAGATTAACCCAGTAGTTTCCAACCTTGGCTTCTGACGCCTTACAAGAATCACAGTGTGGGACACATTTCATTTAATATAATTCTGAAAATTCATGCAAAACCTTGTAGTTTAATGAGGTGATCAAATAGATGACATTGTTCCCATCAACTAGCACAAGGAGTAAGGGTCACTCATGAGTCATTAATCAAATCAAACCTCCAGTCTCCTGAACTTTTACTTTGAAGGTGAGCTGTCTCTCTGTCCCCCTCTGGATGTCCTCGTTCAAGTTTAGCTTCTCATTAATCTTGTATTTAACCTCAAATTTGATTTTTGTATTGACTTCTTTCATTTAGTCTCTATGTTTTGGTTCTCCCTGTACAGAACCTTGAATCTAACTCTGAGTACAAAAGGTGCTTTAAAAATAAAATTGCCTTGGCTTATGAAAACCAAATTTAAATTCACTAGATCCAGACAAAAACAAAGGCAGAAGAGAACAACCTCCTGGGCAGAGGTGAAAGTCACTTTAATTACTGATTCATTACTATAATTAGTCACATTCAGAGTGCAAGGTCATAACCCATTTCTTTCTTCATGTTTTTTCATATTTTTCACCCACTCTAACATCTCTTGTGATTTCAGATTTTCAGTAACTTCTCCGTCACTAATCTTTGCCCTGCTTTGTTTATCACATTACTGTAAGTCTGTACTTCCTGTTCCTATTTTGCCTCATTTTCCAAAACACCCCATCGATGACAAAGACTCATCTGTTGCTGTCGTGTTGTTTGGGAACACGGTGAAATTGCGCCCGCGGTCAAAACCTCTCGGAAAGAAAGAAACTGCAGCGGACTCACAAACGGAACAAAAGCCTCATTGTCGAAGACTAGTTTATCAAAAGAATACACCGTAATACTCACATATAAAACATAGAAAACAGAGAATGAAAAACAATAATAAAATATACTTTCTTTTCTCATCTACTATTCTTTAAAAAGTAATCAGTTGCAGTCCTTTCTGTGTCTCCACGCGCTCACACGATCAGTTTTTCGTCAGTCCTCTTCTGTCCTCGTTTGTGTTCTGTCCATCGAGTGTATTGTCTCATAAACCTATAATATTCTGTCAGGTTACGACAAGGCCGTTATAAAAAAAGGCTTTAACTGGCGGCAGAGCAGCCAAATCGACACCACAGGGCTTCTTGTTGACTTAATAAGTTGCATAACGGTGTGAGATGAAGAGGCGCACCCCGCGGCCTCTCAGTGCGGAACATTAAGGCCGATACAGCACATTAATCTCACTAATGGAGGTCTGCGCTCGCCTCGCTGTCAGTCGAAGGTCACGGAGCTGCCGGACTTGGCGGCGTGTGTGTGAGCTGCTTGTTAAAAGCGGCCCGCCGTGCAAAGATGGCGGCGGCCCTCGTTAACCTGCGCCGGCTAACCGGTCGGGAAGCTGCTCTCTGGTGAGGAGGAGCCGACAGATGGAGACTGGTCCAGTTTGAGGTGGAGATCAGCTGCCTTCTTGTCCTTCTTTTAAATTCATTTGTCCTTTACCTCTCCTCATTATTCCCGCCATTTCACGTTTGTCCCCCCCCCCCCCCCCCCCCCCCCCCACCCAGCCGCCCAATAAGCGACTCCTCTTGTTTTCTCCCTTCTGTCCGACGCACTCTGGATTTTTCCGCATTCCCGAACAGGTGAGTCTGTCAACCTCAGCACAACGCACGTCACGTTTGTGTGAGGCTTTTTCTCTGGCGGGGTCAAAGGTCAATGGTGGTAGAAGCACACACACGGCACTAACAGGGTTCAATTCCCAAACACGTGAAGTGAGTTTTGTGACTCCAAACGGTGTCTCGGGCTCGCAAGTCTTTTTTAAATAACAAACAGATATGTATTTTTATTTATTATTAAATCATATATTTATTTATCATTTCCTCAACGACTAGTTATATGTGTCCCTTCTTTTCTTTGGGGGGGGGGGGGGTCCAGTTGTTCCACCTTCACCTGCAAGTCCATCAGCCCATTTGCTAGTCATTTCCTTTTTCTTTGTCCTCCCTTCCCTTCCCTCCATCCTTCAGGGCTGTGATCGGGATGTGGTGATGACAGGAGTGATGGGAAAACCAGAATCTCAGAGAGCCGTCGTGAAAAAGCGTGGAAGACGTCCAGTTCATCCTCTGCCATCCATCTCTCATTCGGCGGTTCACACAACCCCATACACACACAGACACACACACACACACACACACACACAAACATGGCCACGCAGCAGCTTCTGCAACTGCATGTGAAAAAGTGTTTTCTCATCGGAGGGCGAGAAGGAAATAAAAAGATAAGAGCAGCTTTGTCAGATAATGGAACTTATCGTCTCGACTCATCCGAAACAAAACCCTGAAAAAAATCACCCTCCTGGATCCGTCACATTCCATCATCCCACCACCCCCCCCTCCTCTCCTCCTTTTCCACCCTCTTCCGTCCTTCCCCCCGCTGTCTGTCATGTGCGCTATTTACACACAAACTGGTCCACGAGCGTCGTGCAGCGCTTGCACTTGACGTAGCAGCACCAGTGGAACTTGCAGTGGCAGCGCTCGTGCTTGTAGGTCTTGAACTGGTCGTAGCCCCGGCCGCAGCACATCAGCTCGCAGCCGTCCATGCCCTCGGAGGTCTTGTTGCAGAGGCGGCCCAGCGTGCCCAGGGAGCCCGTGGTCTCGTTGCGGAGGCAGTAGTCCGGGCTGGGGTCGATGTAGACCAGGTCCTCCGGGGTCGGGGTGTTGAAGCGCTTGTCCACCTGCTCCAGCTTTCCCTGGATGAGATATGGAAAAAGATGGATTTGTGAGATTTCCAGATTTTTCGGGGTCACCCTGGAGGGAGAGGTGCATCAGCTGTGACTTCATTACCTTGCGTCCGGTGCGCATGGCGGCGGCACTGTCGTACTTCTCCTTCAGAAACTCCCCGACGCGTCTGAAGTCGGCCAGCTGGAGCCAACAGGTCTTCAGGCTGCAGGAGCCCGAGACTCCGTGACACTTACAGGCCACGTTGGCGAGATTATACACGGCCTGATGGAGCGAGAGACAGAGAGAGAGAGATGTTGTCACCCACAGTTTGTTTCTTCACGCCTCATTAATCAATATCTTATCCAAACAAGGTCAACAGAAAGGAAAACTCCTCTGTATATCTTCCATCCATCCAGTATCTGTGGTTTTCCGCTGATGGTAACTATGTACTATCATGTATTTTATAAGGGGTTCTTGAGATTTTATTCCGTAAGAAATGTTTTCCATGACATAATCATATCAAAAGAATTATCAAAAGTCCACTTCCAACTCACTTTAATGTAACAGGATACTTTTTTGCAGCCTTCCTTGAAAATCAAATCGATGTAGAAGAGTGTAATATTGGGAATTTGATGTTTGCGTGTTTTACTTCTCACATAACAAGTTAACGTAGTGGCTCATCAGAACTACACAGGATCTGGATTTGCCATTATCCACTGAGGCCTGCACAACTGTTTCCTGCTACGCTGCTGTCATCTAGTGGTGAAGGTGTGTCAGTACAACCTCTCATCTACAGAGGTTGCAGAAAACATGACCTCAGCAAACTGAACCAAGGAAAAAACATCAGGGAAATCCAGATGATTCACAGTTTCTAACCATAGTACATACACATATTGGACCCAATCACGATGGATGGATAGATAGATAGATAGAGAGATAGAGAGATAGATAGATAGATAGATAGATAGATAGATAGATAGATAGATAGATAGATAGATAGATAGATAGATAGATAGTTAGATAAATAGATAAATAGATATATAGATAGATAGATAGTTAGATAAATAGATCCAAATGCAACCCACTAAGCAAGATGTAATAATGTAAGATCAAAACTATACAACATATAAAGAATACTAACATATTGAGGTGAAGTGTTGCAGAAGACAATCTCACAAACTCTGCCCTTCTACACCTGATGTGATTTGACTTTGTCTTATTAAACAGATTTGGGATTTACTCTGAGTTCTCCTCCTCCACTTGAGCCTGTTATCCCTCTCCTCTAAGTCACTTCTGCCACATGACTAAATGTAACAGTAGATCCACATGTGCCAGCTGAGCACTTGTTCATGCGCCACTGCACTTAACAGGGGGGACGTTCCCTCATCCAAATAATCTTTACGCAGCTGTGAACCTGGAAACACGCCTGTCTCTGGGTTTCTGTCAGCGCCGTGTGGCGGAGCAGAACCCGCCTCACTGTTAGAATGTGCCGAGAAACGCATAAACAAAGGGGGAAAATGCAAAGCAAAGAAAAACAAAGAAAAGATCTTTTTTTTGACGCTGTCAATTCTGCTCCACCAAACTAAAACAAACATCTGACTCGGAATAGACGGTCCAGTGGAAACCATAGGAAATGAGGCTCTATTGTGAATTGACTTTCCCACACGGCTCCTATATAGAAAGCAGTCATTTTAGAGACTACATGTATAAACAGTTACAGTGTGACGTGTTATTATCTGAGCTGTAAAGTCAGCAGCTCTGAGTGAACTTTATTTCAAAAGTTAACTTAAAAACAAAATGCTCCGGCTCAGTGTCAACTTTACGAAACTTTTTTAATCAATATATATTTGAGTGTGTGAGTAAATAAATAAATAAAAGCCAGAACAGGAAACAGGAGATTTATGATGCTGGCAGCAGTGAACTTTACGGGGAGCCCTTCACCCCTGCAGTTTTACCAGGTCGCTTTAACAGCATTCAGTAAACAAGTCACATAACCCACACACACAAACACACACACACACACACACACACACACCCCTCCCCAACACACACACACTCACACATCCTTTATACACAAGTAGTGTGTCGCTAATCATGGATTACGTTATTTTACTTGAGAACAGATCCTTTGACTCCGATTCTATTATTTCCGGCTCCTCACACAGACCCATCCCTGTGTCTCCTCGCGTTGCCTGATCTCAATTACCTTCTCACCTCTGTGCCCCTCACCCCCGCATCTGACCCCCACCTCCCACCCCTGCTCCCCTCTACTTTACTACCCAGCAGGCATAGCACTCGGCACCCTCCAATCCTGCCGTTCGACCCCGATGACCCCGACAAACAAGCCGCTGAGAAGGAGAGGGGACAATGACATGTTGTCGATTGTGGAAGAGGAAAAGCTACATTTAAATTTTACCACGCCAACTTTCTAGACTCTAGGATTCATTCTTTAAAGGTTATTTGCATTTATCTTCAGGGGGGAAATCCTCGTATTTCAGATTTCATCTTAGAAATAAGATAAGATGCAATAATCAAGACATTTCTAAGGATATTAGGGAACCAAATCAAATTTTTGAACTTCAGCTGATAAAAGGAACTAACTTAAGATGCTTTCAGACAGGTGCTGGACTCTGGACATGTTCCTGATGTTTTCTGGAGGGGCTGTATGTGAGTCTGCCAATGTCAGAGTCAGTTGCTCAGGACAGTTTCTTGAACTGTTCCTGCCAGCCTCCTGGTAAGATGTCCAGAAAATGTCAGATTGAGCCCACGTGAGAATTCGGCTAGCAAACCTCAGTTCACTGACGGAGATGTGAACCTAGAGTTTTTGCAGATAGGAGACGATGCCAGTGTCCATGGGCTTTGAACAACAACACGTGATTTCTGCAGCTGAATTGATAAGTCGTGTGCTGCCTCCTGCCGCTCTGTACAGGCGCCATCCCTCGCCTGGATGTCCTGCACATTTCACTTTTGTCGTGAACACGCCCGGCCCGAACACTCTCCTGCTGCGCTCTTCACATGTGAAAGGCAAACTCCACAAAACGTCCGAACCCAATTTCCCACCGGATCTACTGATCTGATGCATTTTTTACCACTAGAATCGATGTCATTTTTTTTCATTTACATTCAATAACTTCGAGCCTCATTATATGTATGAACAGAGCTATAGAAAGATTTGTCATTACTACACATTGTAAGCATCAAATAACCTCATACTGTCAAACTGTGCATGTGTGTGTCCAGCATCATACTGAGCTATTCAGTGGGTCACGCCTGCTGGGCGCAATGACACAGGACCTTATGAACACACACACACACACACACACTCCCACACGCGTTCAGTCATGCGTAGTGGAGACACGGTCTCTGTGTCAAGCACAATAGGTTCTGCTCAGGCAGGGTTAGGGGTTAGGAGCGGGGTGTGTGTGTGTGTGTGTGGGGGGAGTCAGTTCTAGGTTGAGTCGGTGCTATAACGGGGCAGACATAGAGAAAACAGCTCGGCCTTTGTGACAGGAGAAGCAGTAAATGAGGAGCACAGAACAGAGGAGACGAGAGACTGCAGTGTCTGTTGGACGGAGCAGCTTAAAGTCCAGTGCACAGATGAGCGTCAGGCTCTAGATTTCATCATCTGTCCATATCTGCAAAGGTCAACACGTCTCATCTAGATGCAGCCAGATAGTTATGACTGCGATTGTGCAATGTGGGGACACTTATATGCCGACTTTTGAAACTGAAAAATCTATGTTAAACTTTAAAATACCATCTAACATTTGGCATATGCCCTTGTTTAATCAGTATCTGCTTCTGCCAACGTTTCAAAGCATTACTTTTACATCAAATAGAAAGAATGAGTGTGTTTCATTCATCTATTCAAACTGAGGCACTTTTAGTATCTTTGGAAAGATCTTGTTTTTAATTAAAAAAATACTTTTGTGTGTCTGCACATTGCTCCGTGGACCAGGATTCAGAGATGAGGTCCTTGAATGATCTTATTTAGAAAGTACACAAAATCACACAGATCAAAAACGTCCACACACCAGTTGATGCTCCCAGAGGATCCTTGTTTTACCTCTGACAAAGGTGAATAAAGCTTGTGGGTGCAGCGGACATTTCTCTTCTATTTCCCAAATCAGATCTGTTGAGCTTGTGTCCTCAACAGGTTGACAGATACATCTGAAAGTTCTCTCTCTGTGTCTAGATCAACAACGTGCCCTGTTATTGTCTTCAGACCGGGAATGTGCGTCCAGTTGTTTTGGTGTCTATGTGACGAGCACTGCCTCATTTGATTTGTGTGGAACGGAGACAGTGGACCTGGGTGAGTGTGTGCATGTGTGTGTGGGTCTTTGCTTTGAGAGTCGGGGGAGTGTGACGGAGTCCCATTCCTCACCCTGTGTCTCGGTCTCCAGACGCTTGTACACACACACACACTCACACACACACACACACACACACACACACACATACACACACACACTGAAGAACACACACATACACAGCGGCACGCCCCTGTCACCTCTACAAAAGCCCGGTGGTTTGCCTTGTTCAACCAAGTGAGACAAATCCCGCTTAAGACAAACCGGCGTGTCCCGAAAGAAAAAAGAGAGGAAGAAGGGATGGAGGGAGGGAGGAGAGAAGAAACTTGTCTTCCCTTTTCATCCCTGTCTTCTCCTCTCTTCCAATCCAGTGGACAGACAACAATGAAAGCGAAGAATCAAAACTGGAAAGAGGGAGGAAAAGTCATTCAAAAGGAAGTGTGTTACAGAACTACGTGTGTGTGTGTGTGTGTGTGTGTGTGTGTGTGTGTGTGTGTGTGTGAATATAAGGTCGTAGCAGTAGATCTTTCCCTCATACACTCCACTATAGCCCCAGTGGGACCCTCAGCAGAAACACAACCTCTCCAGACCCTCACCTTCGACCTCTGACACACACACATGCACGCACGCACAAAAACCAGACACACAGTCTCTCACACAAATTAAATGGAGCTGAGCTGTGCGCGCAGTTAAACACACATATACACACACTCATGGAAACACACACACACACACACAAAGACAGACGCTGAACGTCTCTTTCTTGTAAACAGCTTAAACAAAGCTTCTCTGAAGATAAAAGTGAAGATAAACACATCTTTAAGATCCACTCTGTACCTGAATGCCCAAATGGACCTTTTACAAGGGAAATGTGTGTGTGTGTGCGTGTGTGTGTGTGTCCCCACACTTGTGCATGTGTGTTTACATCCCAGTCAAAGGTGAAAGGTTTCTTTTAGTGCATTTCTCCACCTGAGAAAATTTCCAAACACGCTCCTACGTCAAGTTGAGAGTCTCTGAATGTCTCGGGATGGCAGCCGGCATGGGACAAAAAACGTACTTGTTTGACAAAACATGAGTAGTAATTTGTTGTTTTCTTGCACAATTAATTGCTTAAGCTTCATTAAAATATCATTTGTGCAACTATTCGGTTGTCGATTATGCTGCTGCATTCGTGTAGGAGGATATATTTGTGTGTGTGTGTGTGTGTGTGTGTGTGTGTGTGTGTTACTCCGATGGAATGTGTGTTGACCTAGCGACCTATCCAGACTCCAAGGGCGTTAGCAGTTATACCATTTGGACCCTCCCAATAAATAACCTACACACACCCACAAACATACTGGCAGGTCAGGCAGTTGGGGGCCACCTTGACTCACACACACATTCCTTACAGACAGACACACACTCACACTCACACACAAACACACTTACACACACAGGGTTAAGAGTCATGGGTACACACTCACTTCCAGAACTCTGAACTTCATCCCCCCCTTTTTTTTTCCCAGAGACAAAATAGAAGAACAGGTGTGTGTGTCCGTACCTGTCTCCCTGCTTCGTTGTTCTGCACGTTCATCATTGTGCGGGCGTGCTCGGCCGACCCGCGGGGGTAATTCTTCTCCCTCTCCCTGGCGTCCACGAACTCGCGTGCGAACCGGTAGCCGTAGTGAACATTGTCGCCGCAGCCGCCCCACAGCCAGTCGCGCGGGAGGTCACGGGGTCGTGCGGCCCGGCTGCAGCCGCAGGTGGAGAGCTCGCCCTCGCGGCACGCCCGGCTGATGGCGTTGACCACGCCCGCCGCGCTTATGGCGTAAGTGAAGGCCGTTTCCCTGGAGCCTGAAAGAAGAAACAATTTACTGACGTGAGAATTGACACACAATAAGATTAATTTGGTCATAATGGCTGCCATTTTAATGTAATCAGTGCTTTGCTCAGTGTGTGTGTGTTTGTGTGTGTGTGCGTGTGTGTGTGTGTGCAATCCCCTGACTGGAAACATGGGTAGCTGCTCAGGTTAACTCGCCCCCTCCCCAACACACACAGCAAACAGCCCCACACCCCTGTCGACCCAACAATAGACAATAGCTGTGGTTTTAGGCTCTAACTCAGAACCTGTTTAAACCCAGCAGCTTCAAATACCAGCTCAGTCGTCCATGACACACGTGAGGGAAACAGATCAGCTTCATCTCACTCATTTGGGACTTTTTGTCATTTCTGTGTCACTGTCCTGCCTCGTCCCCTCTTATACTTTAGGACCAGTTCCTTCAGATTACCAAATAAACCTGTATGTACTTCTTCATCTGTACTGGTATCAAGCTTTGAGATGCTTCTGTTTTTCCCTCCACTAATAAAGTTGAAATTCAATTTGTTATTCTCAAAGACAAGAGGAAGTATGTTAGAAAAGTTCTGCCACAACATTCCTGTTCCTCTGTTTTGATCTGCACAACTTACTGCCTCACAAACACTCCCTCTACAAACTGTTGGCAGAGTGATGCTGCTAAATGTCATGTTTCATCAAATCCTCTCCCTGTTATTGAAAGCTTAGAAAAACCTGTGATTGTATGTTCATTGTACATCTTAAATAGTTTTAGAGTACGTTGAGCTACCAAAGGTGATATATAAATTAAGTTTATTATTATTAAAGAGATATACATTTATCAGAGCTATATCTAATATATCTGCAACTAAATTAAATGCTATTCAACCTGCCATCAGCTCATAATGCTAAGTTATAGAGTTTGACAAAATCCAGACATTTTAAAGATAAATAAATGCAAAAAAAATGTAACAATACTTCAGCGATCAATCCTTAATCTCTTACTCTGTGCAGATGCTTGGATCATGGGGGTTTCAGGGGACTTTGTGGGCCCCAGGCCAAAGGGATCAATCTTCAAATGATAGCAATAATAATAATAAATAATACTAAAGTTCAAGTGCACACACATTGAAATGTCTTCAACCAAACTGCAGGAAGTTAGTGGCAAGGGGCCTTTTTAGAGGGCTTCTGACCGTGTTGTCATTCCAGTCCCATGTAGGTTCTCACAAAATTGTCTTTGCTGAGGACTAACGTATTCATCCGTTCTCAGGGGCCCGTTTCTCAGATAGGGGCCCCAGGCAATTGTCAGCTTTGCCCTCCCTGTTGCAACACACTAACCCATATTAACCAATTCTATTGACTTGGGGGACTAACGCCATCTTACACTGGGGAATACACAACACAACCTGCATGTCCTATTCTCCACATTAATACACAAACCGTTTCAACACACAGGGAAGTAAGAAAGAGGACAAAGACCACGAAAAGTGTTGTGAAACTCCACGATTTACATGTGAAACAGCTGAGAATCCCACATTACCACAGGGCTGAGGCTGAATTTACACCACAGTGACACTTTATGAGCGGTGATTCCAGTATCTGACTTTTAACGTGATCATCATTTTTCTATCTTTAACTTATATTAAAAATCTGATCTCACGGTGATTGAGAATCCAACACAATGTCGACCTGTTCCACACAAAGGTCTGAAACTCTGGACTGACTTTGACAGTTTTCTTTATGGGATTTTTTCAGGTTCACTCTGACATCCCTATCATTTCAAATGAAACTACTGTCTGAGATATTAAACAGTGACTCTCAGGCTTTAAAACATTTTTTGGGGAAGATTTAGATGTTATAGAGCCTTAAAATTTGCTTTATAAATACACATGCCGCACAGAAAACACACACATATTTATATGTATGTGTATACATATTGCTAATTGTGTAATGTGCCTGACCCATCCATAATCCATCCATCTATCGTGTTAAAGATATTGGGCTGTTATATAAAGAAACTTGAGTATTTTCTATCATAAAAGTGCTTTGCGGTGTGGCTCTATAGAATACCACAGAATCCACAGCCGGCCGCAGACAGACAGACGGACAGACAGGTATGCATGCAGATGTGAGTCGTGTTGGCTGCTCATTCAGGTTTTCCGCAGCAGTATCACACAGCCAGGGCGAGGGCGCATGTTAAACACGCAGCAGGATCATAATGAGACGCAGGCGCAGCGGTTTATGGGACTGGAGGAGCCTCCACTTCAAATAGCAGGTCCGGATGTGCCGGCTCGGTGTCAGCTCATCGGCGCATTTCAAAAGAGGAGCCGCAGGACAATGGAGCGACTCACACCTCCGCATAAGAGCGACTGTCAATAGAGAGAGAGGCGCACAGAGGAGCGCAGACAGAGGAGAGAGGCGCAAACACCTCCGCTGGCGGACTGACTGCCCCGCAGCGGAACTCACACTTACTTGTTGATGAGAGCTTTCCCACATCGCCTGCTGGGAATTAGACGCTCAAGCTGCTGATCCAGGGTCTGAGCGACACCGAGATATGTATTAAAAGTGGCTGGAGACACACGAAGCGTTTTATATCTGGGTAATGATGTGGGTTTTACGCGTTAGGTCTTTTTCCAGCAGCGACTCATGTCCCCGGTTAGATAAGCCTGAGTGAATGGACTCAGTGCGCCTGCGCGTAAAGTGCCAACGACAAGTGAACTGTGGGCGCCAAGAAATCCCACTTTTATTTATGTATCATAACGTGAAAGGTTATTCATATTACAAATAAGTGGACTCATAAGATGAAGAAAGAAAGAAAAAAGAAGAAAACACTTCTCTCATTGATATAGAAAATGAAATGTGAAGACTATTATAAAAATATGACTAAAATTGAATTCCAACCGTCTCCAGACATTTGTCTTCCATACGAGAAAAATGGCCGACAAAAAAAAGAAAGGATGAGAGAAAGAAAGATCAGTGTTTGTCTATGGTTTCCAAATATTAAATATTACAAATAATAGGACTAATAATGGTCAAGTTCAATTCAAGTCACCTCTAGATATGATTAGTTTAGGAGAAAATCAACAGGGTCAACAGAAGAGAAAGACCGAAAAAAACAAAACCCTTACGCTTCACTGCAAACTCTTTAACAAGTAATATACACCGGGAAACATAGAGCCTGAATATTATGATGACAGGCGACAGGTGAAGAGCCAAAATTTGATAAAACATGATCAAGTTGTTTGGGAACAAATATCTCAATGGCTGTTTACTTTCACATTCACACTACCTGACACACTCTAGTGTTTTTCCATGGGGCTACATCCCCACCTCATGAGTATAAGTGGGACACTGCCTGAATCAACAGTATTTACCTGACGTGCCACTTTATGTCAGCAGCCAAACCAACAACTGTCTGTTCATTTAATCTGAATCTAACGTATCTCCACAGGATCACATCTGTCTCCACCAAACCTCCACACCTTCAGCTTCAGGCTAAACAAAAATGTGTTGTATTTTCTCAGTCTGTTATGTGACTCAACTCAAACATCCTCCTCTATCATGATCTGCACGACCTGTCCAAACACCATGGGCGTGTTTTTCCACACTGATAATCACCATAACATCCCTTTCAAAATAAGACTAAATTAGTCGGTGCATTATTAGAACCATCACCTGAGTTACTGTATAGTTGATGTCTGGATGCTGTCTTCGGGCTTCAGGGGTTTCATCTGGTCATTTCTCGTTTGATGTTTTAAAAATATTGACATATCTGATTCTGTCTTCTGATTCTGCCTATGTCTCTCTTTCTTATCTGATTAACCTTTATCTCATGTGTCTTTTATTGCATCTTCCTTTAGCACTTTTTTTTATTTTATGGTTTTTCCTTTCCAAAGTCTGTAAAAGAACTTTGACTCCACTCCTGATGTTTGTGTTATGCTATATAGAAACATCTGACTTGATTTCAAATCTGACACAGTCGCATGGAACTAAAGGGAACAGATACAGCTGCTTCTTAAATCTCAAACACAAACAGTCCGTGCTGTTCCTGATTCCTCTGTTTTCATCCGTCAACTCACCGATCTGCATGACCCGTCCGAACACAGATGTGTTGTCCACGGTGCTGCAGTTCCACCTCCTCTGTCTGAACTGGTACTGGCACTCCTTGATTCCAGTCTTGGCTCCGTCCCCGATGTGGATCATGTGGTCCTGGTACAGCTGGCAGAGCTTCCTCTGGCCCTGCGGACCACACAGCAGCAGAAGAGGAGAGATTAGCCGAGATTAGTCCGTTAATGGTTTGTTACTTTAGTCGTCTCTGCAGGGAAATACTCCCTCTGAGTACAGAAGAGGAGCTGGTAGGAACATAAGGTGCTCAAGAGACTCAAGCAGCCCTTGTTGACATCATGAGAGTGGTAAGGGTGGTGTTTGTAATATTTGAAAATGCATTTCCTCGGGATCTTACCTGAGAGAGTCCAGACAGCTGACTGCAGAGAGGCTGCGCTCCGATGATGTACATCTCCGGCCGCTGGATCGGGGTCAGAGCCAGTGACCTGAGAGACAGAGACCATGTTAATCCTCATTTCAAACTAATAAACCGAATCTATTAAACTCACAGATAAAGTGGCTGAGACTGAGCCTCTGTGATGTACGACTCTCTCTGTGAGAGCAGGTCGGTGCTGCAGAGGACAAAGTTCAGAGGCAGGTTTTATTAGTGCAAGCGGCCTATAAAATGTAGATAAATAGACTCCTGTGGTGAACATCTCTGCAGACGCTATCTTCGTGGTCTGTTTCTTTTTCCTTTACAACAAACAGAGTGCTGTAATTAAACATGTTAATCGTGTTGGTCTCAGAAAACAGAGTAAAACTGTCCCAAAACACAGAAAATGACAGTTAACTCTTTCTGGTGTCTTATAAAGACTTTCTGAGCAAAGTTAAATCCAATTCGAATGACTATATCTGTTTGTTGTCAATTTCAACAAATGTAATTCACATCTATGAAACAATTCGAGGAATGGGAGCATCGTCCTCAATTTGCATTTGGAGATTTGACCCTCTCCTTTCCCATGTTGTTTTAAGGACTCAAACCATGCACTGATTAAAGTTACAGGTGAGCTTTCACAAACCTGCACACATCGTCCACTGCATCGCCACAGATGCATGTTTGAACGTCAAGAACAAGTGTGTTGTTAATTGACTCGAAGGCGCAGAAGCAGCAGGCCACCTTACAGCGCCATTTGGGCCTCAGCCAGGGTAAATATTGTGACAGAGCCTTCACATTTGTTCCATTCATTGTTAGTGCTCCACCACACGAATGGAACATCGCGGCACGACGCAAAGCTACCCCCCCCCCCCTAAAACACACACGCACGCAAACATGAGGCAAAACAGTGCGAAGCCTCGGATCAAAATGTGCCAGCTGTCATCTTTATCAAGAGTCTAGACGCAAGAAATGAGGATGATAAGAGGAGAATCGGAACCTCCCGTGCGTAAAAGCCAAATTACGCACATTTCAAACGCAAATTTAAGGGTGAGGACGATATTATACCATCAAATCTTCAACCAAAAACAATAAATATAACTTATTCTAACCACCAAATGGAGGTCAATTCATCCAAAGTTTGGTAAAATCTTAAAAGAAAAAAACAAAACAGTGATCAATGAGTTACTCACCACCACGAGTTGGCATCCACCACCAGCAGTTGGGAGCTGCAGGCGAGGAAGGCGGCTGCCAGCAGCAGATGTCGGACAGCACCGGTTCTCCTTCTCCGGACAGGCCTGTTGTCCATGGTCCGCTGCGTCACCGCCTCACAGCCGGTGTTTGGGGATACGCTCCGCTGTTGAGACATGGGCACAGAGTGAGGGAGGCGTCCCTGCACAGCCCTGCCGGGTCTCTGGTCTCTGGGCCTGGACGCAGAAAACCCTGAAAGCTGGCGATGCGTGAGGCAGACTCACGTGTGTCCTGATTTTGTGTCCAAGTTTTTTAGTCTCCAATGGCCTTTTACCCTTTCCTCTCTTCTGTCTCTATGTTAAAAAGAAAATTCCTCTCAGAAAATGTTGAAAAAGTCTGTGGATGAATCCAAAATTGATCTGAAATTACAGCAGCATGTTTCTAGAAGCTCTTCAGCGCTATACTTGCAAATAAAACCAGAGTCCTCTTTACTTAAAACGCCGCTAAGATGTGCGTTAAATGGTTTGGCATCAGTGGGATTTTACGCAATGAGACAGACGTTATCTCCCTTATCCTCTGGCTCTAAAAAAGGAAATAAAACATGGTGAAACAAAACATAGCTTCAGTTCGTAGGGTTGTTGTCTTGAGCAAAGATTAACAAGGAGAGCAAAACGCTAATTGAGCAGAAAACCGACTGTTCCTTTCCCTTCCTGTGCCCTAACAGGCCACTCCACATCTCCCTCTCTATTTCTCTCTCTCTCCCCCGACTATACACTCCTCCTCTTCTCACCCCCACTTCACCTCAGACCAGACCACTCCATCTCTCCCTTCCTCCACCCCCCTTTTACGGCCATACATCGCGCACGCCTGCGCGCAGAGCAGCAGATCAACAAATGGGTGTTTTCAGTCTGGAAGCACCTGCGTTACTGGAGACCTTGAGTTCACAAGGTTTGGAAAGGGCCAAACTGAAACCCAATGGCAGGAAATCATTAATCTATTACTAGGTTTTAAGGACGATCAATCACTGATCCATGCATTGTTCATCCATGGACTCACAGTTTTGGTCATTTACTAAAGCTTAAAAGTGATATGTGTGCGTCACATTTTTACGTTAATCCAAATAAAGTTAGTAAAATAAGGGAAAGCAGAAAGCTGTTTACTGTATAGGCCAGAGAGGGAGAAATTCCTTTTATTAGCTGAAGTGGATAATTTGTTTGGATAAAAGGTGAGCGCTTCAAAATCGCCTAATCCCTTCTTCTTTGGTGTGCGAAAATAAAAGGCGACATACCGCCTCCACACACGTTTACGCACGGACACACACAATCACAAAGACGGCCGGGAGTCCTGCAAAGTCCGGGAAAGTAGAGAAAAGGCGTTTGGGAGCGAGCTCCCCTCAATTCGTGACCCGGTCAAAGACGCACAGGGTGTGTGCGCGGTGGAGCTGCGGTGGAGCTGCCTCTTCTGATCCGACTCACCGCTTTTCTAAAGAATCAGTGCGTCCACAGGCGACAGGCAGGTTACACCGGGGCCCTGAGATTTAAAGAATCTGCACCCTGAGGGTTTTAAGACTTTATAATATATAAAAAGTGAATCAAGACGAAAGAAAAGAATAACTCTGAAGGTATCAAGACAGTATTTGGAAACAGATTCCTCAGTTTTACGCGTTCTAAACCCCTTGGGGATCTATTTTATTATTATTAGACTAACAGATCAGTTTAAACACAAACCTTCACACCAACAAAGACCACTACGTTTATTTTAATCTAAACTTAATTCCATATATTCACCTTTTCATCTATATTGCTAAAATATGTGATATCTTTTGTGTTATAAATTCTTCGACATGTCATTCTAGGGTTTCTGTTGGATCAGAGTCGGATGTCATTCGTCTCTGCATGACAATAGATTCGCAGCAATGTTAAGCAGGGGCCACACACCTTTCATCTCCCGGGAGCCCCCGACGTTCCCTGTGACACACACACACACACACACACACACACACACACACACACACACACACACACACACACACACACACACACACACACACACACACACACACACACACACACACACACACACACACACACACACACACAGTGAAGTGATCTAACTGGCTGCCTTCAATATACATCTGACTGCTGCTTGATATTCTGTGTGTGTGTCAGAGTCAGGTTGGTCGGGTGAGTAAACATGTTTTAGGAAACAGAAACGTGTTTATATTGCGAAACAACATAAAAACAGGTTGGACTGAAAGAGTCTGTATTTAAATATTGTCTGTATTCAGACGTTTCCATCTCCATATACAAGAGGCACCTTGCTTCTGGTTTCCGTTTGTACGCTTCAGGTTACTGAGACAACAGCGCCACCACTTGGCCCAAAACACACATTTCTCTGTATCAGCTGCTATATCAGTGTCTATATTATATAAGAATCTGGAGTAATGGAATTTATTTACATTAGATAGAGGTACTGTTTTGTGACATATGACAGTATCATGTATAACATCTTATATACTGCACGGTACCATATACGATATACTGTAATAAACTGTATTTGTACTACTTTATATTTCAGTATGTAACTGTTGTCTTTAATAATTCTATTCTATTCTATGATACACTCCTGCAGACTAATGCAAATAATGGTGAAGCAGTACATTTAGAAGTGATCAAGACAAAAGTTTACAAATTTGTTTTTAGTTTCAAGTCATTGTTATTTTTGTCGACTCATAGTTGTGTTTGTTTCTCTCCCCGAGACTCAGGAGAATGGAAGACTGCGACAAAACAATGACTCAGGATTATTGATGACAGACCAATCAGCAGCCGCCCAGTTATTAATGATCAGCCTTTCACTGACATCACAGCGCCATCTACTGCTTTGATAGGAGGGAACTGCAGAAATTCTAGGGTCTGTATTTCAAGATATCGTGTCTCTCGAGCTTGTAAAAGGGTTTGGAGAAAAGTTTTACATTTCAAAACAGGATGTATTTAGGTAGAGACATTTGAAAAAAATAAATGTTTCTGTGTTCTTTGATAATTAAAACAGTGATAGTCTCCTTATTTGGGAACTAAGGAGGCCAACAGCTGATTCTGGGACAGCATCAGAAATAATGAACTGAAGCAGCCACACTGATATTTGACGTATAGTCGCAGCAGTAGTGAACTTGCGATGTGCTCGTTGAAACACAAGGAGGAGCAGTTCAGCCTCGCTACACACACGCAGCCAAAGGAGAGGCAGTGAGGGTTGATAGCACTGAGACAAAACTTTGGACCAAGTGAGATAAAGAAGGAATGAAAGAGGAAGGAGGGGAAACAGGGAGGGTGGAAGAGAGAGGGAGTGTCCAAGTAATGGATACACAGTGAGGGAGGCAGACGGAGAGCGAGAGAGAGAGATGGGGGACTTATCCCTGGAGGATATGAGCAATAGTCATGCAACAGGGAGCAATGCCTGAAAGAGTCGGCATGCAGCCCCACTCGCTCGTTTTTTATTGCCGTCAGTGCCAGGCTGCAGCGAGAGAGCCAGGCCGCTTCCTCCTGCAGGGAAAGCAGCTGCGCTCGGCTGATGTCTGAGCCGAGCCCCTGGAAGCCGCCGATGCCAAAATTGCTAATTGCCAATTTTTAGAAATGACTGTCACTTGAAAATTGATCACCCTCTAGTTAAATATAATCCTTGGAGTGTATATGGAGGGAGTCAGGGCAGAGCGAGAGAAAAGAGGATCCATGTGACACATTTGATGAGGGTATTTGTTTTCTTGTTGCAGCTCAGGGAATCACAGTTGCAGCATCTCAGCCTCAGGTAGGAGACTTGAACCCCCGTCTGAGGCGGATTTCAGAAGAATCGTGCAAACAGCTTCTGAGTTTAAGGGTTAATTTCTCCAAAGGACGTGGTGCATAAAGGTGCGTCCTTCTCAAACCAGGTACAGGCCAGACTCAACCTGAGCATCGTCCCTGGAAGAGACAGCCTGTCCTCAACAGTGCATTCAAACTAGAAGCAGAAATATTCTAGTGTCTCACTGGTCAGCTGCTTTCAACCAGTGGTGAAGCAAATATCCAGATCTTTTACCAAGTGTAAAATAAAACCTCTTTATTACAGTGGATAAAAACCCTTTATTGAACATGTTGAGTTAAAGTTTAAAAACATAACAAACATATACATGAGTCAATAATGATAATGCCAAAAAAGATATTATGAAAGCAGCATGAATTTGATACTAAGTGTATCAATTTTGAACCTGAATTTACAACGTGAGTACATGTACTTTGTTGCTTCCCATCATTTCCAGCAAACTGTGAATATGTATTAATTTCCCAGTGCAGCACCAGTTGTAATGTTCCTCTAAAATGCACGATGAACAACTGGAAACCTGAGCGCCTTTTACTTGCATCTCTCATGTTTCCTTCTTTCCTGCTGGCTTCACCAAGAGGTCAAAGGTCAGGCACAGCAGCAGAGCACGACCCTGCAGCCTGAAGGGACTCAGGGGTTTACCTAAGGACCCTGTGGGACGCTTTCGTCCTAAGCATATTGCACTAGAGCTTGACAACACCAGAGCTTTGGTCCAGTGGGAGAGTTTGGGGTTTGAGGAGTTATAGGAGCGGTGGAGTTTCAGGAAATTGTTGAAGAAAGAGAGGGATGCCTCTCCTCTGACAGCATTCATCGGGTGAGTCCAACATGGAAGAACCATAAACCAGAACGGTTTGGACTGTGATTGGCTTATGTGCAGACCCAGAAATTGCTCTTTAAAGGCAATTTTTGGGTCTGTAGGTTGAATTTGTTCTGGCGGCCATACAAAGTCAGTAGAGGCTGATGAGCAGCAGAGTAACTTGAGCAGCATATTTATCGACACATGAGTGTTTCAAGGGATTTTGAGGGCCTCAGGCAAAAGGCACCAGGGGGGCTACATCGAACAGAAGCAACCCCCCCACCTGTTTTGTCTACCTTACTCTTTAACACCCTTTTGACCATTAGATACGTAAATATTCCTTTTGTCCATATTTGTGCCCGTCTTCTGGTACAGAAATTGGGGGGTTAGCACAACCATCTCCGCCGTCGACATCTCTGAACTCTGCCCTCTACTGGATGTATTGTTAAATAGCCTTGCCGATGAATGGAAGAATGTGGGCAGTGACGGTTACATCATTCGAAACGCATGCATGTCTTCTCTTAAAGGCACATTAAGAGTCTAATCCACAATTTGTACCATTCGCAAACACACCTAGAAAATATACTCACTAATTCATACAGGGTTTTTTAGTGTTCTAACTCATTCTTTGTACATTTTCAGTCCTCGCTCATCTCTACCACTGTTTCTAAGCTCCTGTCGTTTTTCGTTTGATTAGATATAAAAACAACCCTGCAGAGCAGACATGGGAATATGTGGCAGACACATGGACACATGTACCAAAGAGCTCAAACTACAAATACAACCTGCAGCAGACCCACGGTTGGATGAAAGTATACCTGCTCCACTTACTGTAGCCATATACCTCAACTTCAGTCTCTCTCACTCTCTCTGTCTCTCTCTCTCTCTCTCTCTCTCTCTCTCTCTCTCTCACACACACACACTGGGGAAATGCAGTGGGACTTGGCAGCAGCTGAGAGAGACCCTGTGCTTTATCTCAGTCTTTGTTTTTGCACCTTACATGTGTATTTGCATGTTCGACGCTCTCTTCCATCCTCTTTCAGTCTGATTCTCACCCGTCATCCCTCCTTTCCTTCTCTCCTCCGTCCCTTCCTCCCACATTCTCCTATCCCCCCTTTCTCCAACCGCGTCTCCCTTCTCCGTCACGCTTGCTCTCCCCTCTCCTCCATCCCTCACTACCCGTCTCTGTCCATCTCCGCCCTCCCTCCCTCCTTCCCTCCATCCATCCTTCTGTCAGCTGGCAGAAGATGAGTCATGCCTCTTGCTGGGAGGCTCAAACTCTCTCTCTAAATATATCTCCTCTATACTTCTCCTCCTCGCTTGTTCATCGTCTCGTCCTCCCTCCATCTCACGCGTCTCTCACCATTTGTTTCTGTGCATCTCTCCGTTTTGTTGTGTCGCGCATGTTTCCTCCTTCCTTTGACAATTTCACTCCTGTGCGTTTGCTTTTTTGTTAATCTCTGTCGGTCTCAAAGTCACATTCATCAGCCGTTTATAATTCAATTCATCCTCCCTCTATCGTTACCTCCTTCTCTTTCTGGTTCCATCTGATCTGGCTGATAAATATAATCTGAGTCTAAACTCATAAATAAACCTGGACTAGATCAGTTTGGTGGAAATGGTACCACTGAGAAAGCTCTGGCACTGGACAGAAGCCCCGGGAGAGGCTGAATCCCTGATCGGGAAGCCCAGGGAGAAGCTGCTGTGGCCGGGTCTTATTCCCCTGATCCCCCCCTCTGGTGCCCTGGAGCTCTGCTGGTCAAACTACACTGGTCTCCTGATCCCATCCCTGGAGAAATTAACACGCTCAAACCTGCACAAACAGATTTGCAAGCATACACAGATGTATGAGCACACACAGAGAAAAAACAGTACACTTTTTATGATGTCACATTATTTCCCTCCAACTTTTGGTTTAGATTTTTTTTCAGGACAGATTACATCTTAACAGTGTCTCCATCATCTGGAATTTCTTTCCTTTCATCCCATCCTCTTTTGTCTACCACCCCTGTCCATCATTCAGTCTTATAAATTCAACCACATTTTGATTCCTTAACAATGAATTATTCACAAGTTGTTCATAGTTATCAGCATTGAGTTCTTCTTCATCTATCTTCTCCAATGTTTGTCATCACCGCCCACACACACATTTTGAGGGATTTTAAGATGATACACCAAACAAATGTTATGTAGATAGAAAATGTGACCTTATTTGGTTCACAGCCTCTCCTTGTGTTTTACAGCAACGGCTAATAGTCGCATATAAGTAGGACGAATGACAGGTCGTACAAATTTGACGTCAATAAAATGTGATGGACCTAATTTGGACTCAAATGTCCGTGGTTATTTTAAAGTTCTCTGATGTGGGAGTAAAGCTAACGAGTAAAAATAATTTGGCTCCACATTCAGTCACTGATGACTCATCTTTGTCTTTGCTGCTATTTATGGAAACACTTTGCATTTCACTCTGTTTTGTTAATATTTTCCTCTTATATGTCTCAGCGTTGTGAGTATTTGGACTTGGACACAGGTCTTGGCATTTTCTTAACAGGTCCAGCAAGGTTGTTAAATCCACTTCATATACTTCACTGGCTTATATTGTATTCCTGAAGGAAGCAGGGACTGGGAAAGAATAAAAACGTTACAAGCTAAAGATGGTTCTTTAAACTTCTAACTGTTTACACTGAGTGGATGAGTATAACCACCTACTACTCGCCAATAAATTTGAATGCGAACTCCAGAAAATGTCCGGAAATCTTTCTCCAGAGTTCAGTGCATGCCTGACAGCAGCGTGACTGATTGATCTAACACTGGTCGAGTGCTGGGAGTTTCCCCGATGCTTATTCGAAATGACTCGAACAGTTTCTCTGACATTAAGTGGGAGCGTTTACAGGCAGTGCCGCCAAATTACCACCTTTGTTGTGAGACGTAACTTTAAACAGCTTTGTTACAATTACTAATCTAACAACTCTTTGGAAGAAAAAAAAGCTCAACCACTTTCTAAAGAGTTGCTGGTATTTCCCCACGAACACGAGGTCGGACTTTCCCTCCACATGCACATCTCTTTCAAATGAACATGTGGCAGCTGTGGTAGACATGCAGAGCCTTCTGACTTTCACTTTAAGTAAGTTGGTAGGGCCCTTATCTTCAACTTATGTTGTCAGATTTCGAGTTTAAAGTTTGAATCTCCGGTGTTACAGAGGACATTTCTGTATCTATCTGAAATTCAAATCTTTTCCTTTGATTAGAGTGAATCATGACTATCAGAAATAGGTGATGCACCCGAATAAGAGAGTGGAAACTTTTGACTAGATGCTGTTCAGCCCTTGGTTCGTGCTTCATCTTCTAGAAGACTCAGATGCTGTCTCCTTCAAACTTGACCGTACTTGGCGTTTTTTAACATTTGCCTTGAACACAGGTGAATGGATCTGGCTTCCAGCTCAGGTAATCACACATGTACCTGCACATCAAAACCCCCAAAACCCGCTTTATCGCAATTTCTAGGATTAAAAATGTGCTGCTTTCCACCTTCATGGCTCTCCGCACAAAACCAGCCAGATAAACACACACACATACACACACACACCGATATCCAGCCTCATGCCAACAGATGACAGAGTGCATTGAGGAAATGCCAAAATGCTGACTACTGAGGGAGAGAGAGCACGCGGCTGAAAAATCTCCTATGTCAGACTGCAGAGCTGGCAGAAAAAAAAAAGCATTGTTGAGGACACACACACACACACACTCACACACCTAGGCAGCCTGTGTGGTGCACAAAAACTGGAGCAGGGTAGCAGTGCGTGCACACACACACACACACACACACACACACACACACACACACACACACAGCCTGAGAGGCACTGTGGCGAGACGGAAGCACAGACGGGCTGTCAGAGAGACTGAGGAGAAAGTGAAGAACAGGGAAGAAGAGAGGGAGGAAAGAGAAAGAAAGGCAGGTGGAGGTAGATGGAGAGAGGCATGAAAAGAGAAAGAGAGACGCAGAGAAAACAGGATGCTTGCATCTCCTGGCCATGACCCGCTGTGTTCTCCCTCTGTTTGCATCTGCTCTCCCCTTTCTCTCTTTTCAATCCCATCCTTTTTTAACACACTGAACTTTTTCTCTTGCTCTCATCACCTGTGAAGTAACGCCTCACTGTTTGTTCCCCATGTTGGTATAATATTGCAAATTTATGTTTGGAAATTTGTGATTTGCTGACCTTAAAACCTGTCTTCACATTAAAAAATGTATGATTGATTCAGGGACTTGCTTTTTTTGTCCCCACGAGGATGGACTGACACACAGACACACACACACACACACACACACACACACAGACACACACGCAGTGTTTCAATGCTGCACAGGTGAAGCCCCAGTGAAGCAAAACAACACCTGAAGGAACATAAAAGATTCATCACTTACAGTATACAGTGACGGCACACACACATACACACACACACACCAATCACACACACACAAAGCACTGATGTGTCTCAGGGCACTTGGTGCATTGTCTGCTTTGTCTTTCATATTTTGGTCTGTGTGTGTGTGTGTGCGTGTGTGTGTGTGTGTGTGTGTGTGTGTACGAGGAGAATCTACACAGTCATGGTAATATCCATTCAGGACGGTGTCGCTTTTCGGGAGGGGACGTGTTGACACACGCCCACGTAACCTTGGCAACCGGCGATCGCTGTGGGTGCAGATGAGGCACGTTGTCGAGGCGAGCAATTATCCAGTAAGAGCCCTCCCCTGAATCATCAAATGCAGACACATAAAGTCACACAAACAGAAGGAGACACACACATAATGGGTCACATGATGAGCAGAATCACACACACACACACACACACACACACACACACACACACACA